>NW_020230003.1:744793-801868 GCF_003227715.2 Harpegnathos saltator | reverse complement strand
TACGAAAGAAAAATAAATTTCATTTACCAAACATATTAAAGATACAACAAGTAAAACATCAGACTGGCGAAATCATATTAAATTGCGGTTCATTGATTCGTACAAATTTCTCAGTACCAGTCTCGATAAATTAGCATCGTTTCTCACTAGAGACAAATTAAAAATTGTTCAATCCGAATTTAAACACTTATCCGACAAAGATTTGATTTATTAACGCGAAAAGGTGTCTTTCCATATGAATATGTGGATTACAATGACAAGCTGCAGGATCAATGTTTACCACCGCGCGAGTCATTCTACAGTTCGCTGACAGGTGATACAGTATCTGAGAGCGATTACATGCACGCCGTGAACGTATGGGAACGGTTTTCTATTCAAATCTTAGGCGAATATAGCGATTTGTACCTGAAGACTGATGTTTTGTTATTGGCTGATATTTTCGAAAATTTCCGCGATAGTTGTATAAAAAGTTACGGTCTAGATCCTGTGCATTATTACACATTGCCAGGTTTCACGTGGGACGCAATGTTAAAACATACAAAAATTAATTTTGAATTACTTACAGATATTGATATGATAATGTTTATCGAACGCGGTATACGTGGCGGTCTGAGTCAGTGTTCCGGTAGATACGCAAAAGCCAATAACCAATACATGCAATCGTACGACCCATCGAAGCCATCTTCATACCTCATGTACTTTGATATAAATAATTTGTATGGCTGGGTAATGTGTCAACCATTACCATACGCCATACCATATGAATTTAAGTGGGTTGATGATACGTCGAATTGCGATTTATCATCAATCCCGTTAGATTCGCTCACAGGTTATATTCTCGAGGTTGATTTGGAATATCCCCAACTTGCATGATGCACACGCAGATCTACCATTCTATGTGCTATGTACTACGCGAACGAAGCCACCGAACAAACGGCAAGAAAAACTCCTTGCGACTTTATATAATAAGCAGTGTTATGTTATTCATTATCGCAACCTGCAGCAGTGCATACGCCATGGTCTTCGTATCGGAAAGATTCATCGCATATTCCAATTCACACAATCTTCATGGCTGCGCAACTACATAGAATTAAATACGCAGTTTCGAACACATGCAACAAACGATTTTGAGAAAAATTTATACAAATTGATGAACAACACGGTATTCGGCAAAACAATGGAAAATGTTCGCAATCACGTCGATGTAAAACTTTTGACAAAATGGGATGGACGATACGGTGCAGAGGCAATGGTCGCAATGCCCAATTTTCATAGCAGGAGCATCTTTTCAGAAAATTTAATTGCAGTTGAATTGCGAAAACTCGAAGTGAAATTCAACAAACCGATCTATATAGGTATGTGTATTCTCGACATATCTAACAAGGGGAGGACGCATCGACCGGGAAGCGGTTTGGAACGAAACTTACGGAGTTAATAGTACTTGACTACTAATAACTCATGGTAATAGCATACGACGCAATACCTCTTCATTTTCGAGAAAAAACGGTCTAAAGAAAAGAGCCAACAAAGTGTACGAGTTAGTAAGAAGGGTATTCAACGAAGCGGCGTAGCGCAGCAGCGAAGGTAACGAACTACCGAGCTGACGGCTGAGGTCCGATCCCTGCTGTATGGTTTTTTTTATTCTGTAAGCATAAAAATGAAACAGAAAACATTAATAATTAATAAAACTGTGTTTCTTAAATATATTAGTGTTTGTTAAATATACTATTAATAATTTAAATTGCAAAAAAACCGTAAATCTTATCTATAAAATATATATGATAAAATATGTATGAGAAAATTTTATATAATAATTGCAATGGAAATAGGAGTAAAAATATATTATATTTTCGCTGGAGGATTTTTCGATAATAATTCATTATTCTCGTAAATAGAATTCACATATACGAGAGCATTAGTGAATTCACCTTTAAAATCTTCATTTTCAAAAGATCTTTCTTCTAGCGATTCTACATCAACTATTTTGCTTATTGAAGGATTCCCTGACATTGTTATGATATATGTAATTTAAATATGATCACCGAATTGCTCTGTATCACTAGTAAACGCACACTGCTGCTTGCTCTACTGACGACTGTTCCGATGCTCGAATCATTTCGTCATTCTTAACGATCGTTTAGAATGACACAAAGGAAGTTTCTGGAGGGGGATTGCCAGAAGAGATAAAGACACAACACAACTTCAACACAACACGACTTCTACACAATATAGAGAGTTGTAACAGAAATAAATATTTTATATATACAATATATATAAGATTACGAAAAATCATTTCATACTAGTTTAACCCTTTGCGATCGGCCGATTTCGAAGAGATCGATAAACATGGATATCTGTAAGTTGATCTAAACATTTGAATCTAGTATCGGGAGGATAGTTTTCTTTCATTATCGTTAAGCTAAAGCTAAGACTCCATGCATGCGGTGAGCTGCGGCAAATGCTGCGGTGACCAATCAGGAGGGAGGCGCAGGTCCGGTTGCGGCAAGCTCCGGCATGCCGCACCGCACTGCGTTGCGATTAAAATATTTTAATTTTTCTGCACTGTGCCGCACGTCATACGTGCGTCGAATGAATTTGAGAACGCAAAAAGTAGTGAATTTACAACCATCCTTTTTGTAGGTTACGTTATATGTCATACGATACACAAACATGGATCTAATAAGTGAGGATTATTCATGTACGGAATATAGTACTGAGGGTATCAATGAGTTAATAATCCATTATGTAAGAAACCGCCCACAATTGTGGGATTTGAAAGATAAGTGCTACCGAGATAATGGTCTGAAAAAAAAATTGTGGTGTGAGGTTGCCCACGAACTTAATATGACTGGTATGTATTATTATTGTGTTATTATTTGAATTATTAGTACATATTATTTGAAAATGTGTATAAAAACAATGTATATGTATGGATTATATATGGTTTTATATAATTTAAATAGAGGAGTTTGTGAAGAACCGTTGGAGAAATCTTCGAGATCGGTATATAAAGGAGAAAAAAAGTCTGTAACAAAAAGTGGGCAAGCAGCTGTTCATTTTGTACCATGGTCATTTATGGAACATTTACATTTTTTATCCGATACAGTGGAACCTCGCAAGTAAGTGTTATACTTTCTTCAAATGTGAAGTTATAATAATTTTATTGTAGTTGATACAAAATTTATGATATTAATTTTCATTTTTATTTCAATAACGAATGTAATTGTCAGTTTCTCATTTTCATAAACAGTATGCTCTCAAGTAAAGTAATAACTGTTTTATAATGTCTCAATTAGGACTATAACAAACTTCGAAAGTTTAGAACATCCCTTATCTAGAAGCGATACATCACCAACATCTTTGGAGACTTTTCAATCTGAAGAATATATGTACAACATACAAGAAGAGTTTCAAGGTAAGAGGAACAAAAGATAGTAGTGTAAATAACTCTATGCTAGGATGTTATATGAAAGTATTTGAAACTGTCCTACAGTTTTTGTCCTACAGTTCCCCTGTACCTGTATCAACAATATAACTATTATATTGTTGAGTAGGAAATTTTCTTTATAAACAATTTTCTTTATAAAAGAAAATTGTTTTTAAGTAAAACATATTTTAATAAACATTTCATTACATTCTTTTAAACATTATTTTACAGACAATATGTGGGATAACATAAGACAGACAGAACAAACAGATTTTTGTTCACCGCATTTATTAAATATGCCGTCTCGTCCTTCTAATAGTGCCTCTCCTCGTCCTAATAATACTTTGTCTCGTTCTAACAGTGCTTTGATTCGTCTTGATAGTATCTCCCCTCGTCCTAATAGCGCCTCCCCTCGTCCTAATAGCGCTTCCCCTCGTCCTCATTATGCCTCCTCTCGTCCTAATAGTGCTTTTCCTCGTCCTGATAGTGTCTCGTCTCGTCCTCAGACTAGTCATCGAATGAGTAGTCATTCTCAAAATCAGCCTACAGCCAGCAAATGTGCAAAACGAAGTAAATTAATATTTTTATTAAATATATATTTCTTTATTTGTGCAAAATTGTACGGCATATTTAAATTACTTAATTAAGAATTAAACAGTTTGTTCAGTGCGTGTACATACATGCACTGTATAAATAAGATATTCAAGTAAATCAGTTGTAAAGTACACACACTGAACAAACTGTTTAATTCTTAATTAAGTAATTTTAATTTAATTTATTATATATATAGTTGATTAATGTGTCAAATTTACTATAAAATAATAATGATTTTATACGACATAATTGCAAAAATTTGATAAAATATATATTTATATTATTAATGTTTATTTTCTTTTTCAGCAAAAAGACAATTGTCTGAAACGGGTATAGATGCGGTTGATGAAGCAATTTTAAATTTAGTGGGAAAACAAAATTCGGCAGATACTATGAATTCAGACGATCTTTTTTATTTATCTATATCTCGGGATTCACAGCAACTTAAACGCAAAATTACGCTTAAAGACACTTGTACTACAAGTACTTTCTCAAGTTATAACAGAGGAACAAAATAAAAATTAATCGATTGCACTTTTATATTAATTATGTGTTTCAATCAATTTACCTTCTGCCTGTTGCATGTATGCTTCTCGTTGAAAGTTTGGTAGCTTATTCCATTGCCAAGGTACGTAACCTTCCTTCATAAAATAATCTGCGTACGTATTTCGTATTATCTTGGCGTCATTTGCTGAGTTTCTTCTTATATTTGGTGCTAAATCTCTAAGTGCACCAGATGGTGCTTCGTTTCGCCATTGACCAGGTTCTACATTTCCAAAGCGATCTTCTTCATCTATAAATCCTACTGGAATATATTTTCTCTAACCAGGTAAAACTTTCAGATTTGAATCTCGAAGCCAATTGTGCAGTGCCACACAACTTTTAACTATATTATCTACAGTTGAAGGTGACGCTACAATTGGTCGTCGAAATATTCTCCACTTGGCTGACATTACTCCAAATGTATTTTCAACTACACGCCTTGCTGTACTCAAGCGGTAATTGAAAATAACTTGTTTTGCACTCAAGTTAACACCAGGGTCGTAACAAATTATTCAATAATGGGAATGCTGCATCACCAACAAATACAGCAGGAAGGCAAATATTTGTACCTGGTAAGGCTTTAGATAGTAATGGCAGTGTATTTGTCTCAATGCATCTTCCAAAAACCAGATTTTGAAAAATACCTCCATCACTTTCTCTACCAGCAGAACCAATGCTTACATATGTAAAGCGAAGATTAGCATCAGCAACTCCCATTAAGACTGTGCTGAAAGTGCCTTTATAATTGTAAAAAGCTGATCCTGTATTTTTAAAACATTGTATAGTAACATGTTTTCCGTCAATTGCTCCGACACAATTTGGAAAATTCCATTTATTTTCAAAATCCTCTGCAATTTTGGACCATGTTTCCACACTTGGCGGAGGAAGTACTTGAGGTTGCAGTACCTGCCAAAGTGCTTTCGTTGTTTCTACAATTATCCGTGGCACAGTAGATTTACCTACGCGGTAGAGGTAATGTAGACTTATCATACTATCTCCAGATGCAAGATATCGCAACATTAATGACAAGCGCAGTCCTGGATGCAACGGTTCCCTTGTCACATATATTTTTGAAATAATAGGTTCTATCATCGTTAATAATTTATCAAATTGATGAGGTAACATGCGATGAAAATTGAAAAAACGTTCTGTGTCACGTCGAAGTTCAAGCACAAGATTATCGTAAGCACCTTGAAGATAACGTTGCTCTATCATAGGATGAACCCACCATCGAGCTGTTCTCCGAATGACTTGTTCTTGCCTTTTTAATCGTCGTTTTCTTCGCAGGTACAAAAGCAAAACAAGCTTTTCATCGCGATTCATTCTTATTTTATTATTTATTTCGATTATATTTTATTTCGTTAATAATTTTTATGTTTTGTTTTGTTAATAATTTATTAATTCTATTTTGTTTTGTTATAATTTTTACATTGTTGTCACTCTAAGTGCTTTTATATACACAATACTATGGGCTGCGTTCCAAAACTCAACGAATAGAATAACCATTGATTGACCAAACAGGACTGAAAGAATAATGATGTGACGCGACTTTTGCCGCGCATATGGAGTCGCTTTCCACAGCCGTTTGCCGGAGCTCACCGCATGCATGGAGTCTTAGCTTTAGCCTCATTTGCCGTGCCGCACGCCAGGTGATCATGAATGCCAACCTGGCGGCATCGACTTCTACGACGACTTGCGAATGCCGCCATTGTGGCGGCATCGACCGCAAAGGGTTAATAGCATTCCTATATATTTCATAACAATATTTTTATTCCTATTTCCATTGCAATTATTATATAAAAATTTTCTCATACATTATATATTTTATAGATAAGATTTTATAGATAAGATTTACGGTCTTTTTGCAATTTAAATCATTAATAATATATTTAACAAACACTAATATATTTAAGAAACGCAGTTTTATTACTTATTAATGTTTTCTGTTTCATTTTTATGCTTACAGAATAAAAAAAACCATACAGCAGGGATCGGACCTCAGCCGTCAGCTCGGTAGTTCGTTACCTTCGCTGCTGCGCTACGCCGCTTCGTTGAATACCTCCCTTACTAACTCGTACATTTTTTTGGCTCTTTTCTTTGACCGTTTTTTCTCGAAAACGAAGAGGTATTGCTTCGTATGCTATTACCATGAGTTATTAGTAGTCAAGTACTATTAACTCCGTAAGTTTCGTTCCAAACCGTTTCCCGGTCGATGCGTCCTCCCCTTGTAAGACCTGCTTGTATGAATTTCACCATGAGTACATGTTACCTCTGTATCGCGAGAAATATAAAGTACTGTATACAGACACAGATAGTTTAATTTACCATGTAATGTCCGACGATATGTATGAGCTCATGAAACGTGACATTGCAAGGTTCGATATGAGCGATTATCCTCAAAATCACATATACGGTATACCGCTTAAAAACAAAAAAGCTCCAGGACTTATGAAAGACGAAAATAACGGAGCTATAATGACAGAATTCGTCGGGCTCAGAGCAAAAATGTATGCGCTGAAAGTAAAAGGTAAAAAGGATACTAAAAGGGCGAAGGGTGTTAAGAGGAATATTATAGCGCGAACGATCAATTTTGACGATTACACGCATTGTTTGAGAGAGGAAATTGAAACGAGTCGGCGTCAATCGTACATAAGATATAAGTTACATGAGGTATACACGGTATTCGAAACGAAAACTGCTCTCAGTCCATACGATGATAAGCGATATATTATGTCTGATTCGATAAATACATTACCATGGGGACATTATAGTATACTATTATAACGTTTATTTGTTTTATTAGCTATTTTACAATTAAATATGTCATCAAATGTTCTAATAAAACTGTATTCATTTTTTACAATACATTATCCTTTTGTATCCATGAATTATGCGAATTGTCGAATCCCAACCATTTTACATATGCTTTGTCAGCTTGCCTGTGCAACACCTTTTCTACTAACAAGGGACATGTCACAACTGTCCGGAATCGATTTGATTCTCCTTCAAATATGTTGTTAAATACACAAATCTAAAAGACACGTATTTTTTTATATGTGCGAATATTGAGTTTTAAAGGGTGAAACACCCCTTTAAAGAAAAACGGTATTTTTCTTTAGAATCGAATATCTGCCAAACTATAAGCGATAGAAAAAAAACATGTAATTAAAATTTAATCGCTTGAAGAATACTTTAAAGTTATTTGAACAAAAATTTTTTATTTTTATTTTTTTAAGAACCCCCACCACTTAAATTTTTTTTGCAAAATAAAAAAATTTTTTTTTACCTAATTTAAAGCTTATTTTTTTCCAAATTCAACCATATATAATAAAGTTACGTTACGAGATATCATTCTCGAAAATTAATTATAAACGCTTCCATATATACGCTTATCCGTACTATGTGTGTAAGTCTTATCGCCGAAAAAATAAGATATATGATAAATGTTTATGTAAAATTTTTATCTATGTTTTCTATGTATTTATAACTGCATATTGTGTATATTTAGAATTGTAAAAAAATTTTTAAATAATTAAAAAAAATTTTAATTAAGAATTTTTTAAATATATCCCCAGCTCTCTTATTATTTCTTTAACATTTAATTTCTTCTATAAAAATTAAAAACAATTTTATTCTAAAATTACCTACTTATAATAAAATTATTTTACAATTGAATCTTGAAAATATACATGTCGCAATAGTTGGCATAAACAATTTATATCTTACGTTAAAAAATTAAGATAAGATTATGTGTACGTGTTCCAGATATGTTAACAGTATAAATTTTTTCATGTAGCAATCTAATACTCACAGTCAGCGCACACTGTCTTTTCGTTATATAATCAAATCTGTTATTCATCTTTACACATTATATTTTTGAATAACGTTTATAATTTTTTTATAATTTTTTCTCTTACAATTATTTTTGTTCTTACATCTTACATTTTGTTTATTTGTTATTTACACAATGAATTTATTTACATTTTATATTATTTAATCATTATACACATTACAATAATGATATTCGACAAAAAATGTTTTAAGCATAATGATTTCTTGTACCAAGAACACCTTACTACAGCTATATTATTGCATTTGTTAAATGATTCAGCCTAGAACGTTCTAGAATTTCTCAGAACGGTGCGTACGTGTTCCTATAGGTTTTATGATGTCGTGGGAGCAGGCGTTATATTTGTTGAAGCAGTGGATGGGAAAATAAATTTTATAGTCTTTTGCGAAAATTTCCAATCGAGTTCTATTGTAGTCAAAACCGATTATATCGTCCACCCTTATATCTAAAGTTATGTTTAGATAAACACATTTCTACAAATCATTTGTGTAGGCCGCAAAGGAATAGCGCCGAGCGCGCATTTCTCACGTCTGAGAATTTATAAAATGATAAGAAAGAAGGTTTATTTTTTTGCGGCAGCGATAAGGTTTATTCTTTTGTGACTGAACGGAATGCACGAACTCTGCAGATTCCGACGAGTTTTACGTTATCGTGGGAATGGACATACAAGGTGTTATAAAAGTCCCGGAAGAGCAGAATAACTCGAAAAATATGAGTCCTAGAAAAAATGCGAAATACTAGGTTTTTATGATTTTTTCCTGGCTATCTGACGGTGACCTTGGATTTGACCTCGATAATGACCTTGAAGATCATTTCAAGGGTAGGTCAATTTTTTTAAATAGGACCCCATACTTTTGATCCCAGAAATGAAAAGAGCGGAAAATTTTACGTTCGGATATGACCTTGAACACTGCCAAATTTGACCTCTGAAGGTCACATAAAGGTCTAAGCTTGTTTTAGGCTAAAAACGTGAATATCTTCGAAAATGCATCTGCTAGGGAGCAATGTTACGCATAAGAATAAGAATGTAGAGGTCAACGAGAGATATTCAGCCGTGACCTTGCCCTTATTCTCAAGGTCATGAGTTAAGATTATTATTAAGGTCAAACCGGACTTTTTTAGGACTGAAAATCCATACTTTTGACTTAAAAGTATCAAGATTGAAAAATTTTACGTTCGGATATGACGTTTTCAACCTTGACCTGTCAAACACACTGTCAAACGGTCAATGGGGAACATTTTGAACATCTCTTGTAATCTCAGGCCGAGTTACAAGATGCTTTGTCTTCGGTGGCCGGGACTAACTGAACCTTGCCTTCAGTGGTCGGGTTTGAGACACCTTGCCTTCAGTGGTCGGGTTTGAGACACCTTGTCTTAAGTGGCCGGATTTGAGACACTTTGCCTTCAGTGGTCGGGTTTGAGACACCTTGCCTTCAGTGGTCGGGTTCCGAGACGCTTTACTTTCAGTAGACTTCACGATCAGTGAAGTAACGTAAAACGCATAATTTTGAGAACAAGGTCAAGGTTGAAAACGTCATATCCGAACGTAAAATTTTCCGCTCTTTTCATTTCTGGGGTCAAAAGTATGGGGTCCCATTTAAAAAAATTGACCTGACCTTGAAACCTGACCTTGACAATGACCTTCAAGGTCATTGTCAAGGTCAAATTCAAGGTCACCGTCAGATAGCCAGAGAAAATCATAAAAACTCAGTACTTCGCATTTTTTCTAGGACTCATATTTTTCGAGTTATTCTGCTCTCCCGGGACTTTTATAACACCCTGTATATTTGCCGAATCAGCGGATGAGAAAATGCCCTTTACATCTGTTTTGAGAACCGGAGTCCTATCCTAGTCAAACTGATTATATTTCCTTCCGCGCATCTAAATTTAGATAAACAGACAATTCTACAAAACATTTTTTCGTGTAGGGCCTAAGGGAACCGCACGGAACTCGCATTTTTCACGTCTGAGAATGTGAGGTATAGATATGAGAAGAAAAAGGTTTATGCTTTTATAGCAGGAATAATATGATCCTTTAACAGATATCAAATTCTGCGATAAAACTAGGCGAGTATATTGCTGAAAAGCTGAAAAGCGTTGGCATAGTTAGTCCCGCCTTATTTTCACAGACATTCGTGACGGTTTCCCAAAAATTTTGGAAGATCCGTGTTATATAAGAGTGTTCGAAGCTGCGACGACGTATTTTACTGTTTCCATCGCTTCAAGCAACATTCCTATTCCGTGATATTCGTGAAAGTATAAGAAGATGTCGCAGCTTTTCAAAATTGTACGTGACTGTATAATCGCAGCGTCGGTAGCAAATCCAATAATCAAACGTGGAAAATATCTGTGCGAACTCGCGAGTGATAATGATGAGAAGACATATGAAGTGTTTTATAAATTCGCGGCCATGTGCAGTAGTGGCCTACTGGCGATGTTATTCGCTTGTGGGCAATTTAAAAATAATCCTCGCTTGCATGGGATCGCAGCCGAGATTGTGGAAGCGAGAAAATTACTCAGAGAGAATGAAGAAGATATCGGTGACCGTGTTCAGGACATGCTCCTTTCCGCATTATAAGTAATTTTCTTTTGCTGTGATGTGACATAAAAGAATAAGTGTAATAAATGCTGGTGTTCACGAATACGTTTGTGTGTTCTTCATTTTCTCAGTTCTCACCAATACTGTACGAAGCAGAAATCCAAAGAGCCGCTTTCGCTCGAATATAAGGCTTCCTCGTCAATGAAATCTGCCTGTGAGTATAAGGAAAAATAAATATAAGATTATTCTCTCGTAGAGCCTCGTGTTTAATATCGAGTTAAATTTTAGCAAGTCGTAATAAAATAGCAAGAACTGACAAAGATATCGCCTGCAATATAAATGAAAATGGCATTGATATTATTCATGACGAGGCTGTTCACGTCGCGGGTAACATCATCGAGTACGATGACAATGGAGTCGATGAAACGACGCAAGACGCAAGTGAAGCTGGTGAAACCCAGAACTTCCGAATCTCGCAGGCTACACTAGTCGAAGGTAAGAAAAGGTAAGAAAAAATATCTTATATTCTTAGTTGTATTTTTATTCTAATTGTGTGTAAAATTTATACCTATATAACATTTTCAATTCATATTTACAGCACAACAGGGTAGTGGATACGAACAGTCAAAAGAACATCGAAGGGACAAAAGCGAAGACCAAAGAGCGTGCGAAGCGACAGTAAAACCTGACACGGTCAACAATCGTGAGTCCTTAAATAAATGTATTGAAATACTCGGGGAAAAGTCGCGTAATTATAGAAAATTTAATATTCTGAGGAGGGAGTTGAATATTCGAATTCTTCCACCTTCAGAAGGCGCCAACATTATTGAATATTTAGAAAATGCTTTTCGGGAAATCCACGAGTACGCGGTAAATTCGGGTGATGCGAACAACTACATGGGGTTGACGCTTGCTTTTTCGGACTTAACGCGGGGGCCGGCGGGTTTATCGCTTCGTCCCGCTCGGGACTTGACCTACAACGAGATTTGGAATCTCGTGAATACGTTAGCACAGAATGCCGGAGGTCATGATATTTTAGAACATTTCAAAATTAATATTTTCAATGTCGCGGCACTTTCTGGTCGTGGAAAGAAATCATATAAACTAACTCACGAAGATATAGCGAAACGCTCGATCCTTACTTTAAACAACTTTGACAATTTGTGCTTTCCCCGTTCGCTAGTCGCCGCGATAGTATACAACGAACGCGGCAATGTGCGCACAGGAGAAATGCATGATAAATGGAATTCCGTGAGGAAGCAATATTCTATATTACAACGAGACCTAGCGGTCGAACTGACACGGAAAGCCGGTGTCTGTATACCTGAAGAAGGATGCGGTATTCTCGAGATCGAGCGTTTCCAGCATTATCTTGCCAGCAACGATATCGTGATCATTGTTTATTACTTTAGTTCCTTCACACGTGGTGCGCCCCCCATGTACGATGGTAGCGGCGTACTCACTTCCCACGGGCGCGAAGCTAAAATGACTCTGAATATTATATACTACGAAAAATCCCGGCATTACAATCCAATATTAAATTTAAGAGCTGCATCGGGCAGCCAGGGTTATTGTGCACGTTGTAATAGCGGATATAAGCCGGAAAGAGGGCATCGGTGCTCAAACGCGTGTCCACGGTGTCATGGCGTTCCAACGTGCGAGGTATTGGGCGTAGAACTAATACGATGTGCTGCGTGTCAACGTGAATTTTACGGGTCGGTGTGTTTCAAGCGTCATCGCGCGCAAAAATCGCTCCAAGGCACTTCATCTTTGAGCATCTGTAATATCCTGAGAGTTTGCAGCGACTGCAGCCGTTTGCGAAACTTGAGAAACAAATTGCAATGAGATCTTTTGTCGTGTTTGCAACGCGTTGCAACCAATGAATCATCTATGTTATATGAAACTACTTCGATGTGACACTGGTTCATCCGACACGATGAATCCGCAGCGAGTAGGAAACGAAAACGTAGTTGATGACATTGGCGAAGCGACAGAAACAAGTAAGCGCGTAAAAGGTTGCATCGCATTTGTGTTCTATGATTTTGAAACGCGTCAACACGATACGATCGAAGGCACAGAAAACGTTAAAACTCACGTTGTGACGCTCTGTATTGTGCAGCAGATATGTGAAAGCTGCATGAATGTAGACAATATGGTGTTGCGATGTCGTTGGTGCGGGATACGCGAATTTATATTTCGAGACAATCCGGTGAAACAATTCGTCGATTTTGTCACGAGATCGAGGAAGAGTTTCAGACAGATCATCTGCATCGCACACAACGCAAGCGCATTCGATGCGCAATTTATCCTACGGTACTTGGTCGAGAGCGGTAATCGGGTGGAACCTAAGCTTATTTTAAACGGTACGAAGATTATATTGTTAACCATTGGGCAAACAAAATTTATCGACAGTGTTAATTATATGCCTATGCGCTTGTCAGCATTACCAAAAGCCTTCGGGTTAAAGGATATCGCAGGCAAAGGCCTGTTTCCGCATTTATTTAACACTGTCGAAAATCAACATTATATCGAACTGATACCAGATGCAAGATACTATTCTCCTGAAACGATGAGACCGCCTGAGCGTGAGCGATTTTTAGAATGGCACGAGGACATGGTGCGCAAAAACATAGAATTTGATTTCCAACGAGAAATTGTGAGCTATTGCCGGAACGATGTCGATATTCTTCGACGGGCTTGTCTTGCGTTCCGCAAGATTTTCCTGGATCGTGGAAAAGTATGTCCGTTTGAAGAATGCACAACCATCGCGTCTACGTGCATGAGAGTTTTTCGTAAAAACTTTCTGCGTGAAAAGGAGATAAGTATTATTCCTTCGGGTGAATATCGGCGTGTCAACAACCAATCCCGCAAAGCGTTGAAATGGTTGTTGAGGATGGAGCGTGAGTTCGGTCATACTATAACGCATGCAGATGGATCTCACGAACATCGCATATTGGAAGGGCTGCTCGTCGATGGGTATTACGAGACAACGAATCCTGCGCAAAGACACGTGTTGCAATTTCACGGGTGTTTTTGGCATGGATATCCCGCGTGTTTCAGGGTGAATCGCGATACCCCGCTCTCGACCACCGTGAAGGGGGATACTATTGAGTCGCGATACGAGTATACACGCATGACAACATCTCGTCCACAGAAGCTAGGTTACATCGTAACGGAGAAGTGGGAGTGCGTCTTCGATCGGGAGTTGCAGGATAATCAACCGATGCGCGATTTCCTTGCGAATCACATGTTGTTAGAAACTGAGCCTCTCGATCCTCGCGAAGCGTTCTTCGGTGGTCGTACAGGGAACATCGTCACCCGGTGCGATGTTACGGGTACGGAGAAGATACGTTACGTAGACGTATGCTCCTTGTACCTGTTTGTGCTGAAGACGGGCTCTTTTCGTCGTGTACGTAGGCGAAGAATGTTCCATTTTGATTGGTATAGCTCCCGATTTTGACTTTAGTAGAGTGGAGGGGATCATGCGATGCAAGGTGCTCGCTCCGCGTGATCTCTTTTACCCAGTACTCCCATTTCGCGTTCGCGGAAAATTATTGTTCGTCCTATGCCGTAGTTGCTGCGAGACATTTTCTCAATCTCTGTACACACATGATAATCCGGCCGATCGAGAATTCGAGGGTACCTGGGTATCCTGTGAATTACGGAAGGCTAGAATAGAGAAGGGCTATAGTGTCAGATCTGTGAGCGAGATATGGAAATATCAGGTGTAGTAAAAAGAAATCCATTATTTTTCCAATAGATGGCTTCAGTTATTTGTATCTCGCGTTGTATAAGTCCGATCGGGTTTCACTAGATGGCGTTAGAAAGATGAGATTTCGTACTAAAAAAACTTTTGTGACAGTTTTGTGATTAGTTGACTCAGTTTTGTTTGAGCGCGCGTCAAAGATGGACACTAGCAAAGAGAAAATACGCTATATTTTACAGTTTTTCTTCGATAAAGGCGAAAACGCAAGCCAGGCGGCTGAAAATGTGAATAGTGTTTATGGTCCTGATACTGTAACAGCCAATCACGCGCAATTTTGGTTTCGTCGATTCCGTTCCGGTAATTTCGATGTCAAAGATGCACCACGCACTGGAAGGCCAATTGTCGAAAATATCGATAAAATCATGGACATTGTCGAGTCCGACCATCATGTAAGCACTGTTTCGATTGCCCAAGAGCTAAAGATTGCACAAAAAACCGTTTGGAACCATTTCAATAAGGCTGGATACAAAAAGAAGCTCGATGTATGGGTACCACATGAGTTAACGCAAAAAACCTCATGGACCGAATTTCCATCTGCGAATCGCTGCTGAATCGCAACAAAATCGACCCATTTCTGAAGCGGTTGGTCACTGGTGATGAAAAGTGGATCACTTACGACAACGTCAAGCGAAAACGGTCGTGGTCGAATCGCGGTGAGCCGGCGGAAACGGTGGCCAAGCCAGGATTGACGGCCAGGAAGGTTTTGCTGTGTGTTTGGAGGGATTGGCAGGGAATTATCTACTATGAGCTGCTCCCCTACGGCAAAACTCTTAACTCGGAACTGTACTGTCAATAATTGGACCGTCTGAAGGAAGCAATCGCCCAGAAGCGGCCAGCTTTGGC
Organism: Harpegnathos saltator; assembly: GCF_003227715.2. NCBI lineage: Eukaryota > Metazoa > Arthropoda > Insecta > Hymenoptera > Formicidae > Harpegnathos > Harpegnathos saltator. The sequence goes on along the minus strand of NW_020230003.1, from coordinate 786,306 downwards.
CAATAGGAGAGGAATTGTGTTCCATCAGGACAACGCCAGGCCACACACATCGATAGTGACTCGCCAGAAGTTCCGGGAGCTTGGTTGAGAGGTTCTTATGCATCCACCTTATAGTCCGGACCTGGCACCAAGTGATTACCATCTGTTCCTGTCCATGGCGAACAATTTTTCTGGTGAAAAATTCGCTTCAAGAGAGGCTTGTGAAAATCGACTGTCTCAATTTTTTGCCAATAGGGACGAGGGCTTCTATGAGAGAGGCATAATGAAATTACCTTCAAAATGGCAACAAGTTGTCGAACAAAACGGCGCCTATTTGACCTAAATCGGATCATTCTAACTATGGTAATTAAAGCCTTCAATTTCATGCAAAAATAATGGATTTTTTTTTACTACACCTGATATAAGATTTCGCAATACGACCCAAGTACTCGGTTGGGAGGTATGTTCGCGGGATATATCAACTGCTCTCTGCAACTTAAGCAGGAGGCTAGCGGATGGCCTGCTGAATGCACTGACGATGAAGAGGCCAAAGAGCGATACCTGCGGGAATACGAAAAAACAGAAGGTATTGTTCTCGATAGAATCAATATCGCGGTTAATTCAGGGTTGCGTTCGGTTGCAAAGCTTTGCCTCAATTCGTTCTGGGGTAAATTCGGTCAGTGATCTAATCTGCCGAATACCGAGGTCGTTAGGACGCGTAAACATTTCATGTCGCTGGTCACGAGTCCCGAGCATGAAATCACAAACATATTGCCCGTGAACGATGAGGTTCTCTATGTCTCATGGCGATTACGACAAGAGGCGCTTGTTCCCTCTGCAACTACAAACGTCGTAATAGCGGCCTACACGACGGCACAGGCACGCTTGAAATTGTACGCTTATTTAGAAAAATTAGATCGTAGAGTGTTATATTATGATACTGATTCATGTATATATTTGAGCACGGGTGACCCCAATGAGTATGAGCCGCGTACGGGTAATTTCTTGGGCAATATGACGGACGAACTCGAAAGTTATAGTCAAGGTAGCTACATAGAATCCTTTGTATCCGGAGGCCCAAAATTTTATGCCTATGTCGTTCGCACTCCACAAGGTAAAATTCATGAAATTTTCAAAGTAAAGGGGATAACCTTGAACTTTGAGACTTCGAAATATATTAATTTTAGTAGTATAAAAAACTTATTAGTCATCAATAAAATATCTATCGATGAGAACGAGGAAGAGAAGAAAGAGGATGCGAGGAAAACTTCGATAAATCTACGTTTTAGAGCGATTCGTCGTACAGCGTTTCACGACATTGTAACGAGAGACGAGAGCAAGTCATGCGTGCCGGTGCTCCTAAAACGTAGATTCGACGACACAGGTCACTCTGTGCCATACGGTTACGTAGTGGCGTAAGAATAGCAGTGGAGCGTGTTCTTTCTCCTCCAAATCTAAAGAATTATTTGTAGAGTAAGAAATATATAAATATAGACGTTTCTCCAAAAGCGACCAACTTGTATATCGTGTATGCACTAGCTCTATAAGAAACTTTTGTGCAAACTGTATGTATATATTCTATTAAAATAAAACTTTTGCAAAATAAAGAAGAAATAAGATCCTTCACAAATATATATGTATTTCTATCTTTGTATATGACTCCTGAATCACAATAAAATCTTAGCAAATTATGTCGCTAGAAGCAGTCTCTTTCACCCACAAGCGTTCGCTCGTACGAGCTCATTTAACAATTATTAGCTCACAGTTTCACGCTGGAAAGCTAATATCCTAGCGGCGCTAAAATAAGCTATTCCCGCGGCCGCGAGCGCCACGTGAAAAAGCTTATTCGATGTGGCGCTTATATGAGCTAAGGGGACCGCGCGGCTGCCGCGGAAGGGCCCCCGGCGCGAGTTTATAAGCTCATCGCTGTTTCTCCTTTTCTTCAGCATTTATGTAGCTTCACTAGGTAACTGAATCAGTCATTTGGCAAAATGGATGTGCGCTGGAAACATCTTTGGACATCGATCGTTTGCGGCCCTACGGGTTGTGGGAAAACGATATTCGTAAAGACTTTTCTTCGCTATTTACCTGCGATGGCGGATACACGTTTCGACAGGATCCTATTTTATTATGCCGAGTGGAAGGAAGCTTACCGCCAACTACAGCATGAAGTGGCGAAATCGGGACGATGCGTGATAGAATTTCGAGAAGGCTTACCGCGCCTGGATGATTATTCAAACGATCTGCTTGTCGCGAAAATGGTGATCATAGACGATCTCATGAGAGAATCGTCATCGTGCGAAGTAATCGTCGATCTGTTTACGAAGGGTAGTCATCACAAAAACCTCAGTGTTATATTCATTGCGCAAAATCTATTTCATCAAGGACGTGGACAACGAGATATTTCTCTCAACGCGAATTACATCGTGGTGTTCAAAAACCCTCGCGATCGTGCTCAGATTCGTCACTTGGCCAGGCAGGTGTCTGGAAGATTCAAAGTTTTTGGAAGAAGCTTACTATGACGCTACATCGTTTCCACATGGGTATTTGTTGCTTAATCTGAAACAATCTACCCCGGATGAGTATCGGAGATTCGTACATGCATCTTCCCCACTGATACTACGCATTATGTTTACGTTCGGCGTGGATCCACCAGAAGTTACGTATAAAACCCATGCATACGATCATTCTGCGACAGGTTTATCGTCGTAATGGCGGTGAGTGGGGAGAGCAGAGCGAATACAAAAAAAAGGCGATAGAACCGCAAACGCAGCAAAACGGTCCATCGGTGAGAAAAACATCTCTCTTCTGAAGGCGTTGTGTTACTTGATGGAGAAACAACGTGTTGCCTTTCTGCGAGAAGCTGACCGTGATTTCATCAGATTTGCGAGTGCGCCTTCAACATGCTCAAAGAAACGTACCGCTCGACAGAAGAGAAAAAAATCGCCTATCGCGTTACAAATCAACGTTGCGTCATATCGCTAATGATCGCGGTGATTGAAGAAGCAAACGGAGAGCGATAATGCAGCGAGGGTACCTTATTTGATCGTCCCTATACTCGGGGCTATATTATCCAAAATTATCGGTAATTGAGACTGTTCACGCTTGAACCATAGAAAGAGCCAAGAAGATGGTACTGATTTCTACGGATAATCTCGAGAGATTGCAGCAGCAGGCCCATACATCATCAACTTCAGCGTCGTCGTCGTTGTCGTCTTCCTCGACTGCGATCCCCTCTGTTTCGACAAATAATGCCGCAACTGGGCTGAACATAACACCAGTAGAGAATGAAAATACGGTGCATACTCCGGGTTCCGTCCCGTCGCGTCTCGATGCCGAGATGCATAGAATTCTCAACTCTCCGGTTCTCGGAGGAGCACGGGAAAAATGGAAATTGTATAGAGAAGTACTTCAGCGATATCTGTCTTCGAGAGCGGGAAAAACACCGATTACGCGGAAAAAAAGAAGAGAAGCTTGTTGTTGGTGAGATCGATGAAAACGGTGGGGAAGGGGAAAATACCTCTCGCGAAGATGACGATTACGCTGACGGAAACGCGGTAGAAGAAAACGCTGGTATGATTGTAAATGAAGATATTCCTAACCTAGAGACTGATATACATCGAACGTTGAATGTTTCTCAACATGTACGAGACGAAAGACGCAGTCGTCATCATCGCATCAGCGAACAGAAAAGCATCGGAAGAATACTGAATAAAGTGTCAAAAAGTTACTGGGCTAAAGCGCGCAAGTTGCTGACCCATTTGTGTGATGTGGCGGTACCCGGTCGATTAAGTTGGGACAGACAGGGAGTCGTGACTATAGATGATAGAATTCTGAGAGGATCGAATATCGTCGATCTCTTGAACGACGCGGCTCGCGAACGAAAAACTAGCAGAGCGGTAGCGAGAATACAGTTTGCACGACTTTTGCGTGAAGTGAATACTTCTCCGGAATTTGTAGGAAATCAGGAATTATTGCAGGAAGACACGGAAGAAAATGATCTTTCCGCGAGATTGAGAGAAACTCTTCCGAGAGGTAGCAGTACTCCGCTCCCGTCACCTAACGATCAACTTTGGTCTAAACGTAAGATTGCCCAGACGTCGCTTGAGGAAAAGGATGACGAGGATGGACGGCCGCTGTTTGTAACAACTAATGAGAATAGAAATAAAACGCGAATGAGCGGTGACATTTTTAAACCAGCGAATAAAAGATCCATGATAGATTGGAACCCGTTAGAATTGAGTATAGCTTCTTCAATGGCTAACAGCTATGCACATCGACTTCCACCACCGAAGGGGCGAACATGCAAGCGCGCTATCGGGGAGACGTCTCTCGCGGGAGAAGAACACAACGGGGGGCGTGTACACACAACATTTATAACTTCCGATCAATATAGGCGTAAAACGCGTGTGAGCGACAACGCATCTAAATCAGCGAATAAAAGACGTTTGATCAATTGGAACACGCTGGAATGACCGATCTCGCAAAATTCTACTACGATCCTGCACACTATGCGGGATACTCTGTGATAGAAAATCTTTCGCGAACAGCAGGACCCGGCTCCGCACGCGAAGAGATTATTCGTTGGCTTCAGTCGCAGGATGCGTACACACTTCATCGGCCGATACGACATAAATTTCCACGTTTGCATTACAACGTCACGAATATCGACGATCTGTGGGAGGTCGATTTGATCGAACTCGCTAATCTCCGAAATTACAACGAAGGCTATTGTTACTTGTTGACAATCATCGATGTGTTTAGCAAATTTTTCTGGGTGGAACCAATACGAAGCAAGTTTTCGACCAGTGTAACAGAGGCTTTTCGTCACGTACTCTCAAAAAAACGAAGGGCGGATGCCGGCGTGGTAGCAGAGTGACAAGGGTAAAGAATTCATCGGTCAAGCATTTCAAAATTTTCTGAAGGAAAAGAACATGTTTTCGCACGGTGCGAAATCCTGATGTCAAAGTAGCGGTGGTTGAACGCTTCAACAGAACGCTCAAAGAATGCTTATGGCGCTATTTTACACACAAAAATACACGTCGTTACATATGTTGTGCACATGATGTTTTGCAAGGCATCGTTCATGCTTATAACTCGACATTCCACCATTAAAATGGAACCGGCAAGCGTCACGTTGGACAACGTACGCCTTGCTCGTGAACATATGCAGTAGCGATACTATCGTCTCGATGAACTCGATCGAAGAAATCATAGTCGAGGAGCTAAATACATTAGTGTGAGTCAGTAGAGCGAAAGGAGTCTTTGAGAAAGGATATGAGGCGAACTGGACGGAAGAAATATTTCGGATTCACCGTATTCTCGAATGGCGAAATCCTCGTGTATACGAATTGAATGATCTATCAGGTGAAGTGATCGATGGGATATTCTACGAACAAGAACTGGCCCGGGTAAATAAAAATTTATAAGAAGAAGAGTTTATCGTGGATAAAGTGATACGACGCAGAGGACGAGGAGCTAATAAAGAATTATTCGTCAGCTGGCGGGGTTACCCCTCTAAATTCAATTCCTGGATACCTGCTTCGAATCTAAAGCTGCTTCCAAACTATGATGGGGAAATACCGGTTTCTCATAATTCTATCGAGCAATAATAGCATGCGATACTATCCAGAAAATACAACTACTTCATTTATTATGGAATTGCCTCAAGAAGTGAAGTTGACTGGTTTATGGGAAGTTGCGCTTACCGAAATTCCATTCCCCTTTAGTTTCTTACACGTGCATCCCGAGGAAGATGCAGAACTCAAATTCATTTCGTTACCACGTGAAAATATTAATACCAAAAGCGTCAAAAAAGATGAAGGCCAGCTATTCAAATTCGGGGTTATCCGCATAACCCCGGGGGTTTACGCTACGATGAACGAACTGTTACAGGCTTTAAACAACGCTAGCTCATTGCTCAAAACACACATTGCTTGGCACCAGGATCCTTATCATGGCGGTAAAGTAACGCCCCAGATAGCACACGGACGTCCACTGGACGTCCGTTATATGTCCATTTCTTTTACAAAAGACGTCCATAGGACGTACATTTATCACAACTTCGGACGTCCATCTGACATGAACGTCCGATGGACGTACATCGGACGTCTTACAGGTCCGATATCCAAATAAGGACATCCTTGTTACGTCCAATTTATGTCCACGGACGTAAATCGGACATACGAACATAAATTGGACGTGAAACGTACATCCATTGGATGTCTGGTGCTATCTGGGGCTGTACTGCACATGCGATATTAAAGAATGCAATAGATTTCATTTCGTGAAGTTTTCCGACAAAGTGGCTCGTATACTTGGCTTCGATATGTATAGACCGAGCGAAGAATTAATTCATCTTAACTTGTCGAAAATTATGCAGAGACGTGTGGCGTACTATCCCAATACTGATCGTAATGTGAATCCCCAGAAAGCTGGAGAAGAAAAGTTTTACGCTTTTACCACGGCAAAACGTAAACTTATGTCCGAGGAACCAGGTAGTGTGGTGCGGGGTGTACCTGATAAACTCTTTGTTTATTGCGATATTTGCGAGTCTTATATAACGGGAGACGTGCATTCTCCTTTTCTCCGAGTGGATCCCGTCGAATACAACGATGGTAAATATGCTTACGGACGTAACATGGTAAAGCATTTTTCGCCACCGAATTATATTCCATTGCGATTAACATGTTTCCGCACGATCGAAATAGATATAAGAGTTCAGGTTGGCGAAAGAATATCATTTGAATTTGGGACGTTGACAGTTACATTACAATTTAGGGTGTGTTCACGGAGCTCGCTCAGCGCTATTTAGCGCTACAGGCTGTTCATGGAGCTAGGTAGTAGCGCTAACAAACGCTGTTGTGACGTCACTAATGGTAGCGTTCTACGTTATGACTGGACGCTACCAACGCTATTCCTTCCGAGGTAGTGCATTGGTAGCGTTAGTGTTTTATGCGCTTCCTGAACACTATCGGTAGTAGTAGATAGTAATATGACAGTTGTGTAAAATTTACATCGTGGTGACTAGTGGCATATAATGGATAATTACGTTGAAATAAGTTTGCATGATGCCGAGAGCGGAGAAGAATTTACAATGACATCTCCGGAAGATGCTGTTAAAGCAACAAATGGTAAGTTATGTTATGGTCGTTAAATATTTGTGTTTGCGTTTTGATCTCTTGGTTTAATGGGAATGGATTTCTTAATCGTAACATAAAAATAACTAAAATATATAAAGATAACTTAATAAGTTTCTAACTTTTATTATATAATGCACTTTTCAATTTTTAAATGTTTACTGTTTTTCTATTTGCATTTACGTTTTTTCTTATTTTTCTTATTTGCCTTTTCATCTTCCTATTTCACAAAAATATTAATTACCTATAGATATGTCATTTGCAACAACGTTATTAAATGTTGCACGTCAAGCATGTACACTAATGTACACCAAACATGCAATAACACTGATGCACGTCAATCATGCAATTACACTGGTACGTACACAACTATGCAATAATATTAGTGCATGTATTGGTACACTAATGTTAGTACATTACAATATAGATAAAGGGGCCATATTACAAAACAATTCTCCATATATGGAGAATTGTTTTGTAATATTGTTTATGGAATTGAGCTGTAGCAAAATATAACTTGACAGTATGTATATGCATGTATACATGTATATGCATGTATACATATTGTATACAGGTTTAAGAATTGAAACACAAGACAGCTATTTTATTTTTATAAGTAACTTTCTTTTAGGTATATCTGAAGATACAGTCCTATTGTCTACCTGTTCATCGAATAATGTTACCACTCTTATTACGGACAGTATGTCTGGTTTGTAATATTTCTAGGTCTTTCTTTTTGACAGTACAGTATGATCTATTTTTAATTAATGCAATGTATTATTTGTTTTGACAGATGCTGACATAGATGCAAACAAAGTTGATAACGATCTGGAGAACTTATCGGGAGACAGTAAGGAAATGTTGAACTATGATTGTATTTATTTCTTTTATCGTGAATATATTTAAATACTTTGTTTTGTTATCTAGATTTTAAGTGGTCTAATGAAGCTGTACTGCTGTTATTAGAACAATATAGACAATATGAGAAAGACATGTATTCTGGTAAAATAACACATAAGAAGACATGGGAGAAAATATCACAAGTAATGAACGAAAAGGAGTATGTAGTAACAGGCAGACAGTGCAGTACTAGGTTCAATACAATGAAACGAACATACAAAGGAGTAAAAGACCACAATAAAAAGTCCGGCAACAATAAACGAACATGGCCTTATTTTGAGGTAAGTGTATGATAGAGAAAAAAATGAATGATTACTCTCAGACCGTATCTTATATCTGAAATTGTTTATCTTTAGATGTTGTACGGATCGTTTCATTGGCTAAGAAATATCTAGAGATAAACTGAAAATTGTGTTAAATATAAACTCTGACTATACATTCCTGAAATGAATGAATGTAATATTTTATCAGATTATGGATAGTCTTCTGGAAGCAAAACCGTATATGGCCCCTTTATTTACGTTGTCACTTACTGCTGCTTCGTCAATTGCTACTGAAAATCCTGTTAGATGTAGCAGCAGTTGCTGCAACAGCTCTACCTCCTCAACTATGGATCTGGACAATAACGTTCCTCGTAATTGTTAATACTATTCAATTATTAATTAAAATAAGACTCATGTTCACAATATTGAAAATCGAATAACTTGCATTACATTCTAGTGTGGAGGATCTCTAAGTCTTTAGACAGTACAGTATAATAAATATATGTATTTCCAGATAAACGCAAGAGAAACGACGACATTGCAAGTGCAATATTGGAAAGTCGTGCGATAGCAGAGAAAGAAAAAGAAAGAAGACATAGAGAAAGAATCCAAGTTAAAGTTGTTGGAGAAGCTTGACAAAATATTAGAAAAATTATAGTTCCTTAATATTTATATTATAGTTCCTTATTATTATTACAATATTTTCTATTTTATATAAAAAGGAACATGGAAATAAAATTACTTTTCACATATACTATAGATTATGTTTATTAATTACAATTTATATTTCTTTTTACACATATCTCAGTGGAAGTCTTTCACGTACAAGATCTCTTTTTACACTACCAGCATTAGCAGCGTCATGATGCTGTTCAATATTAGCATTTTCATCAATCATTTCTTCGTTCTCATTGATTTCGATTGCAAGTTCATCACTTCTCATTAAGCAAATATTATGTAGCACGCAGCAAGCGATAATATGCTTTGGAATTAAAGTCACTGTCTTCATAGGTAGTACAGTCAGAAGACTTCTAAATCTTCCTTTCAATAGCCCAATTCCTCTTTCCACAGCTATTCTCGCTGATTCATGGCAGAAGTTGTAATTCCGTTGACGTTCTGTTAGATGTCCGTTGTCTTTATATGGTATTAATAAATTGTCATGAAGTTTATAGGCTGAATCTCCAACTAAATAGCAATCGTTTGGGAATTTTGATGCATCTCTCAAGTACAACTGAACTTCTGACAAACGAAAAACTCGTTGATCGTGCACTGATCCCACATGTCCAGCATAACAATGAGTGAATTGAGCATTATGATCACACTAAAAAATAAACATGCAAATCAATACACATACAATAAAATTTCAAAGCAAAGACATATTAGTTTATATACAATAACAATCATTTGATAAAAGTACCAAGTATATTTATACATTACATTAGTTACTGCACATAATTAACTAAGATATATTACTTTGTGTGTGTGTGTATTATAACAAATTTACGCAAATAAACACATTACCTGCAGTTGGATAGAATGATGACCTTTTCTATTAATATAAGCTTCAGGATGTGCTTAGGCTTTGTAATTGTAATGAGGCGCAGATGCACCTCGTTACTACCGACCGACCACCTGTCGGGCCGAAGAACGGTGCTTGCGCCAAAGTACCGAAACGATCGCGCCGCCGCTATCACGCGCCGCGGCGATCACGCGCTGCCGCTAGCGCGCGCGGCCGCGATCACGCGCCGTCACCGTGCCTCGCGCCGCTCGATCGCCGCCGTATCAATCGTAGCGCGATCAACTATAAAACGGCGGCGATCGAGCTTCTAGATACCAGACCGATCCGTACCGCCGATTCGATCTAGACGCTTGTATGCCGGAAGAGAGAATATCCGGACCGTTTCGCTCTGCTTTCCGTATTCCGACTACCCGACCGGCGACTAAGCAAACGGGATTGTGCGTCCGCAGTCTCGATCGAGCGTACTCGATACTTGGCCGTCTCCCGTCTTCCTGGGCTCGTGCGTGCGCGTGCTCAGTCGAGCGTACTCGACAGTCTCTCGCCTTTACCCGCCGCCTTAAGTCAGGGGTTCGTCCGTCGGCGAACTCCGCTGAGCGTACTCAGCCTTTAGGCGATCCGTCTAGCGACCAAGAACCCGGGACGGTGTGTCCGCCGTCTCCGCTGAGTGTCCGCAGCACTTGGTCGCTTTCCTCCGCGAACGTAGGGAAAAGGGAAGGTGCGTACGCCTTCTCTGTCGAGAGTCCTCGGCCCCGACGGACGAAATCATTTCGCGTATCCCGCGACTCGCGTGCGTGCGTTCGACCGAGAATCGAAATCTCCGATCCGGCGACCATTTATACGCGAGCGATTTCGAGACGAGTATTGGGCGATAATTGTCCGAGACGCCCAGCGTCGCGAAGCGAGACCGATCACCGCGCCGTTACCGTCGTTACCGTCTACACGCGTCGCGCAATAGGCCTCGCCTTCCGCACGGCCTATCCGTCTGTACGAGCGCTTGTACCGCTCACCGAACCGCACCGTACCATACCGACGCGTCTTATAGACGCAACCCGCGACACCGCCTTCGGGAACTCTTGTATCTCAATAAGCATACAATAAAACTAAGTTATTTCGATTGCCATTATCAAGTGTCTCGCTGCTTTACTCCTCCTCGAATCCGGACTCCGACGAGCAGTATCCGCGCGAAACGCGTAGCAGCGACCGAACTGCGGAGTTCGGCCGTTACATAATATTTATGTGCGTACCATCAATGGCGCCAATGATTTTGGGAAAATCACTGGTGACTTCAAAACATAACCAAGTTTGATGAACTCGTTCGTCTGTAGGCCATTTTATTATAAAAGGTGCCAGTGCAATTAAAGCATTTATAATACGTCTTGTAATAATAAGTGCTGTACTTCTGCCAACATTAAATCTTTCGCAAATGGATCTAAATATTCAGAAATGAAAATATTACAAATTATTTCATTCAAGATATTACAATAACTGCATTATATTAATATAATGTAATGTACCTTAGTGAATCTGGAGTGGCCAGTCTCCATAATGCCAATAAAAATTGTTTGCGAAGACAAATCATCGGTGCTCCAATTGTCTTTCTTTGTAATTTTGGCTCAATGATTGATAGTATATAATCAAAAGTCGCACAAGACATTCTAAATCATATATATCAGTCATTTTATATTAATATCAATCCAATCACATTAATTATTTATTAACATATGTTAAGAATGGTTCTAATAATGTATATATTAACCAATGTTGTAAAAAATGAAAGAAATTTTTATTGTACAAGTTGTATTGTAATACCTAAAGTGAGCTTTGAATTGCTGATCAGTTAATGTTGGTATTGTAACTTCTACATAATTTTCTATTCTGGGCACGTGTTTACGTTTTCTCCTGTATCTTTGCACAATTTCCAGTTCTTCGTCGCTTTCAGATGAGGATGATGATGTGATTATTAACTCACGCATTATGAATGCTACAGCTGTTAATATAATATCTTTCCGATTTTCCTCTGCTTGCTCCATTTTACATACTCTCTTTACAAAATATTTTTCTGATTACCGTAACCTCGTGTACTCTTCAAGAAACGAATGTGAATTCAGGTTCAATAAATGGCTCCGGGCAGAGCTGTTACACTCTACCCCTTACGCCAGTAAAAGAAAAACAGGAACAATGCGCACACAGTCCCCACGATCAAAAAATATGCGCAGTTACAGAAACCACATCCAACTGCCACGAAAGTGAATAAAAAAGTATACCAAATATGTCATTTACTGTTTTCACTTCTGTTGCCAAGCAACAGTAATGCTACGCTACTGCTGTTCACGGAGCTCACTATCGCTGTCGCGCTATTGGCTCTGTGAACACTTTTTGGTAGCGTTAGTAGTGTGACAGTGAGCTCCGTGAACATTCCCTTAGACGTCGAGATTAGAGATAATTATTCCGTAATTAGAACACATAGATATGACACCTTATTTAGAATATTACGAAGCACACTCCGGGGGAAATCGTGGTGGCGGAATTCCACGAGTATTCGTAGGATCGCGGTATCAGAGCGGTCACGGTATCGGTAGTTTTCTCAGTGGTCTGTTCAGATGGGTGTTGCTTTATTTAGCCAGTGGTGCGCGTGTCGTTGGAAAAGAAGCTCTACGCGCAGGGATTAATATACTCGATGACGAGGGGAATAACACAGCATTGAAAGTAGCTGTTAAAACACGCCTCAAGGAATCAGGCTCAAATCTCAAAAGAAGAGCGGAAGAACACGTTAACAATCTGATGAAGGGGTCGTGTTCCGTACGGCATGAGCTGCCGTGCGGAATTTCGGTTCGCGGTTTGGCGCTGCAGGGCGGGCGGCCTGGGCACCGGGGTGTTCTCGCAAGCGGCGAGGAGGCCGGTCTCTCGCGAGCGAGCGCGTGGGGCTCCCGCCGGCGCCCCGCGACAGACGGACAGCTCCGACTGTGGCCGCTATGTGGCGCGGCCCGCGATTCCACTGCCCGCAGGCAAGATTCGGCCGCCCGGCTATATAACCGGGCGCGCCTTGCCTTGCCCTGGCTGCTGCAGTATTTCAGCTTGGCCATTCTCAGTAGCAAACTTGTGCTGCTTATTAGTGCGATTGTCGTACTGTTGGTTACCGATGCGCTTTCTAGGATTTCCTAGAGCGCGATCTGTTCTCAAGTTCGGATTCGAATCACCGCTCTACACACTCTGCTGAGTTGAAGGCGGCGCCGATACACCCTGCTGGGTTGAGGCTAATGGTTCGATCTCGTCTTCTATTCTTGTGCTCACAGCGTTGCCGTGATTTAGAAGAGACTCGACCGTCTCCCCTCGGAGTTCGAGCTCCCTTGTTTCCCAAGCGTCCGTCGGGACCTTGGCGATTTAGGAACGGGCTCGGTCGCCGTCTCTAGAGCTTCGATCCCTTTCTTCCAAGTATCCGTAAGGGAACTTGGCTTTCTCGCAGGAGCGGCTTGGTCGCCCTGCGAGCTAGAGTTCAGAGCTCATCTTCCACGTGTCCTCGGGACTGTGGCTGACTGTAGGCCGTTACGTCCGGAAGGGCAGGCCTTCCGAAACGACGGAGGTCGTTTTGTTACACGTACTTGATGTGCTCCGGGTGCCGTGCACCATTGACGTCACAGACGTGTGTGTCCTGCAGGACTTTGCGTTGGCGAACGGTTTTCGCCTTGTAAATAGCTGCGCTTATTCTCTTCTGCGTTTCTACTGCGTTCCTTCTGCATCGTTCTTCTGCGTTATTCCACTTACGTTACTACTGCGTCTATTACGTCCATTGCGTTGTACATTGCGTGTCACTTTGCGTCATCACATGCGCGTCACTCCTTTCTCTTATTTTCGCCGCCGTCTCTGGGCGCGGCGCGTCGGCGCACCGTGTTGCGCGTTTCTGCAGGGCCTGTGGCCGCCTTACGGACCCCAGCCGTCAACCAGGACGACCGGTCGGTCGTCGAGCTTACTCAAGCGACCTGGACACAGGCGGACGTTGCTCTGCGATTCAAAATCACCAGCCAGCTCTCCGGAGCTATTCTATGTTCGGTCTAGTTCCGAACAAGTCGGGATATAAAGTTCCTGCGAAAATCGGAAAAGCTCAGTTTCCTCTCAACACGCTAAGCAGATAGAGCGGTAAATTATCTTCGCGCAAACATCGGGTCAGCGCTTTTAAATCAAGTAAGAGGAAAGTGACTCGAAGAAACGCATCGGGGAAGAAACCGGGTAAGAAGCTAGCGAAGAAACCCACGAAGAAGAAGCGTTCAGTGAAAAAAAGTAGGAGAGGACTCACACAAACGTCGGGGAGTTATCAAGAAGCGTACTGTGTCAGATATTTTTTCCTAAACAACCCTACACCCTTCCTAAACAACCTAAACCCTTCTTCCTGAGGATATCTTTGAGCTCTATCACCCTAAAGCTCTTCGGCTCTCTCTCGATTGACGTCATCTATCGTCAAGCTAGCGTCATACGTCGTAGCGTCATACAATTCGTCCGGCACACACAGTTATTTGCTTCGGATCTCGCCTTCTCGTCGTCCCGTCATCCAGTCCGCAAGCTCGTCGTTACAGCACCTTCCGAATATCGTCGTCTCGTGCGTGCTCGCAACACTTAACTAATCCTCTGAGACGGCTATTTTCTCTTGCTCGTAACACGTCAGGATCCCGGCTGAGCCCCCAAATATGTAGGTTTATTGAATACTATTTATTATCTTAATAATACAAGTGGATATGTCTTCCGCACAGAGTCGAGGTTGTCGCTTCACCCACAGCTCACGAGAGCACTACTACTTTTTTTTCGGTTGTTCGCACGCACGCACTCTTCTTTGTTTACTCCCACGCTCTCTACGATATCTGCCGCGCAATGTGGGCCGTTCCAATCACTTAGTCCGCTACCCTCGGCTCTATAACCCTACAGTATTGAGAGTTCACAATGGATTCACTACAAACCCATGTCCTCTCTCACGGACGACGCGCCCGTCGAATTCGTCGTACCCAGGCATGGAGAAGAATAGATAGATCTTGCTCATACCATGCTGTCGCTACGCATACGAATAGAAACGGAAACCGGAGTAGGAGCCGCCGGCGCAAAAGTAGGCCCAATAAACCATATACTGCATTCGATGTTCAATCAAATCGACGTATATTTCAATCAAAAGCTCGTGTCTCCTCCAAACAATGCTTACGCTTACCGCGCTTATATAGAGGCGTTATTAAATTATGCTTCACCAGTAAAAACCTCCCACCTGGCTTCGTGCCTGTGGTACAGCGATACTGCAGGGAATATGGACGCTCTACCTGGAGCGACAAGCAATCACGGACTCGACAAGCGAGCCGCTTTTGTACAAGGAGGGCGAACACTAAATCTCATAGGTTATCTTCACTGCGACGTCTTCAATCAAGATAAATTCTTGATCAACGGTGTCGAAGTGCGCATGAGGCTTGTTCGTTCGAAAGATTCCTTCTGTCTTATGGAGGGAAATACTATGTCACGGATACGCATTTTAGATGCTACACTACTCATCAGAAGAGCTAGAATAAACCAAAGCATATTACTTACTCATACGAAAATGTTGACCAGGACTATTGCTAAATACCCCCTCACGAGAGTCGAGGTTAAATCATTCACGATTCATAGCGGCGTCGTAGGAGAGACACCAGACAACGTCATTCTTGGACAAATACCAAAGCGCATAATTATCGGCTTTGTCGATAACAAAGCGTTTAACGGTGTCCGGTATTTAAATCCATTCAATTTCCAGCATTATGGAATATATTTCTTTTCGTTGTATGTCGATGGTACTTAAATCCCTAGCAGGCCGTTACAACCCAAATTCTCTGGTAACGAGATGCTCTATGCCGAGACGTATCACACTCTTTTCTCAGGAACGGGCATTCACTTTTTGAACGAAACTAATTCTATATCCAGAGAAGATTATCCTGCTGGTTATACTCTTTTCGCTTTTGATCTCACTCCTGATCTGTCAGCTAATTGCGCGGGCCAATGGAACCTTGTGAAACATGGTAGTTTGCGAATGGAAGTACGATTCGAAAGAGCCCTCACAACAATGGTCAATTGCTTAGTTTACGCTGAATTTGAAAGCTTGCTGGAAATAGATTGTTCTCGTCAAGTCATTGTAGATTATAGCGGTTAAAACGAGTCCCCCACTTTTCTTTTCGACGTCATTCCCTTTCCCGTGTAAAGATTTTTAGCATCATTCTTCTCCAAAGTAAAAATCTTGAGAAAGAAACTCAGTCGGCTTCGAGACGTAAAGAGTATAGTTTCGGCAAGCAGAATTGAGAATACAGCGAGAACATGGATGTGATCATCGAAGTGCAGTGTTTCCGCAACCATACCTATGTGCTCAAGGAGGTGGCTATTGTCGGTATTAATGAGGCATTTGTCGGACATTGGATCTTAGCTCCAGAGTATTCATTTGCGGAATTGAACAAAAAATCAAGACGAATAAATAACTGGCTTTCGCTGAATTATCATGGAATCGAGTGGTACGATGGGGAAATTAATCCAAAATATTTTTATCCCCGCTTGCGCGAAATTACGAGTCATATTCGTGACTTCATGACAAAGGCAAGGAAAAAGCGAGCTACTTGCAAAATTTGTTAGCGCGAAACGTGTATAATCTGAAGAATATCTCGCTGACGGCCAGTGATCTTTCATCTAGTGAACGAATAGAAGGCTGCTCATTTCACACATTTAGAAAACACAGATGTTGTGCATCGCGTAATGCACAATGATTGTGCATTACGCGATGCATACAAATTGAAACACTGGTTCATCGAACAAAGTCAAATCAACATCAGGAAACGCGGCAACATCTATTTGACCCGGTGCTTGTCTTCCAAAATTGATGAGGAAAATAGAGAAAATAGTTATTCCGACAAATCAGGGAGCGAACAGTCACCGGTTGAAGAAGAGGGAAACGAGATAAATACTGACAAGTAACACTAGAGAAGTGCCATACGGCGATTTTCCTGAAACTTGGCATACAAGTAGTACATGGAAAACTATTGGACATGTATATTGTTATATCGGCTCGAAAGCCGTTTGAAGGGTAGAAATCACCCTTATCGATTTTGGAGGTAAGTTCGACTATTTTACGAATTATTTTTACGATTGTTGCGAAATCAGGTAACTAAGGGTTTTTGGGGTCGCTGATAACAAATCTGAAGTCGGATTTTAAGAATTCAAAATGGCGGATCCAATATGGCGGTCGCATTTTTTCAAAATGGTTCAATTTTTATGACAATTGGTATCTAGGGGTTTTCGGGGACCCTGAATACAAATCTAAAGATCGTTTTCAAAAATTCAAAATGGCGGATCCAATATCGCAGATGAATTTCTAAACAATTGTTGAATTTTCATGAAACTTGGTATCTAGAGGTTTTTGGAATGGATTTCGATGTCAGTTTTTGATAATTCTCCATGGCGGATACAATATGACCGACTTGATTTTTAACAAACCAAGAATGCAGGATAAAAATTTTCTCACTCTTTGTCGAGCCCAGGAATAACCAATGTGGAGGTGGTAAGAAATTATTTCCTTTTTTTTTAGTTAATTAAATTCTATTATTTAATTATAATAATTAATTTTTTTAAATTGATTTCTTTTCGTTTATATACAGTTATTTATAACGCAACCTCCATACAAATTAACATTTTTTCCTATATATAAATTGTAAATGTTTTAACGCTCGCACTTAAATTTAAAAACAAATAAAAAAACATTCCATAGGGTAGGATTCGAACCTGAGTCGCTTGTACGATACGCAGGCACCTTATCCACTATACCACACTCGTCTCTCGTAGATCTTACCTCCAAAATCGATAAGGGTGATTTCTACCCTTCAAACGGCTTTCGGGCCGATATAACAATATACATGTCCAATAGTTTTCCATGTACTACTTGTATGCCAAGTTTTAGATAAATCGCCGTATGGCATTTCTCTAGTGTTACTTGTGAGTTGGAACATTCCGTCGAAGACTATAACAATCGCGTTACCAGAGGTAAACGAAATTATATAAAATGAATTCGCTCGAAATTCAACATGCGTTGCAACATCTCAATGCTAGATACACAGGCGTCCATCCAGCCGATAGACTACCGAGGGTGTGGACGAGGTCGACGGTAGTAGTCGCTAATACGGACAATCATGATCGTCCGGGACAGCACTGGGTCGCATTCTACGTCGATCGGAATGGAGCGGCCACATACTTCGACAGCTACGGGATGCCACCCTGGAACTCACGATTTCTCCTGCGTCTTAGAAGAAATTCCATCACTTACCAATGGAATACCTTTCAGCTACAGGGACTCTTATCGATGACTTGTGGTCATTATCGCTGTGTTTTTCTTTACTTTATGTGTCGGGGTTATAACCTCGGGCAGTTTAACAGTTTGTTTACCAATGACTGCGAACGAAACGATCAGTTGATTGTACGAATATATTAGGTGTAGTAAAAAGGAATCCATCATTTTTGCATGAAATTGAAGGCTTTAATTACCATAGTTAGGATGATCTGATTTAGGTCAAATATGCGCCGTTTTGTTCGATAACTTGTTGCCATTTTGAAGGTAATTTCATTATGCCTCTCTCATAGAAGCCCCTCGTCCCTATTGGCAAAAAATTAAGACAGTCGATTTTCACAAGCCTCTCTTGAAGCGAATTTTTCACCAGAAAAATTGTTCGCCATGGACAGGAACAGATGGTAATCACTTGGTGCCAGGTCCGGACTATAAGGTGGATGCATAAGACCTCCCAATCAAGCTCCCGGAGCTTCTGGCGAGTCACTATCGATGTGTGTGGCCTGGCATTGTCCTGATGGAACACAATTCCTCTCCTATTGGCCAAAGCTGGCCGCTTCTGGGCGATTGCTTCCTTCAGACGGTCCAATTGTTGACAGTACAGTTCCGAGTTAAGAGTTTTGCCGTAGGGGAGCAGCTCATAGTAGATAATTCCCTGCCAATCCCTCCAAACACACAGCAAAACCTTCCTGGCCGTCAATCTTGGCTTGGCCACCGTTTCCGCCGGCTCACCGCGATTCGACCACGACCGTTTTCGCTTGACGTTGTCGTAAGTGATCCACTTTTCATCACCAGTGACCAACCGCTTCAGAAATGGGTCGATTTTGTTGCGATTCAGCAGCGATTCGCAGATGGAAATTCGGTCCATGAGGTTTTTTGCGTTAACTCATGTGGTACCCATACATCGAGCTTCTTTTTGTATCCAGCCTTATTTAAATGGTTCCAAACGGTTTTTTGTGCAATCTTTAGCTCTTGGGCAATCGAAACAGTGCTTACATGATGGTCGGACTCGACAATGTCCATGATTTTATCGATATTTTCGACAATTGGCCTTCCAGTGCGTGGTGCATCTTTGACATCGAAATTACCGGAACGGAATCGACGAAACCAAAATTGCGCGTGATTGGCTGTTACATTATCAGGACCATAAACACTATTCACATTTTCAGCCGCCTGGCTTGCGTTTTCGCCTTTATCGAAGAAAAACTGTAAAATATAGCGTATTTTCTCTTTGCTAGTGTCCATCTTTGACGCGCGCTCAAACAAAACTGAGTCAACTAATCACAAAACTGTCAGAAAGGTTTTTTTAGTACGAAATCTGTGGAGACTTTGAGCTCCCCAAAAGCGCACGCATCCGTTTTCCGTGCGGCGCTATAGAGCGCGCGCAAGTGTCACTCGTGCGGGAAAAAAGACCAACGAGCAGTAACCGTTGGAAGCGCACACAGAGCTCACGAATATACGATCGCTAGTTCATAGTTAGTCACTCTTTCTTTGTCGTGTGTGACACCGCGATTTCTGCACGCGGTCGCGATTGTGCGAGAGCGGGCAGGCAGGAGCATCGGCTCCGTTCGACACAAACACATATACATATGAGTCCCGCTGTGGCTCATATGTCGTGCGAGCGCAGAGAACTATTTTCTTATTGTAAACGAATAAGTTGTGACTCACCTGTGACTCACGTGCTCTGCAGCTGGCAGGCACGTGCGCAATAAAGGGACCAAAGAAGAACACGCCTAGGTTAATTTAGGAACCTACCCTCCACTTGCATCGGCGAGAGAGCAAGAGGACACAAAAACCCTAAAAATCTCATCTTTCTAACGCCATCTAGTGGAACCCGATCGGACTTATACAACGCGAGATACAGATAACTAAAGCCATCTATTGGAAAAATAATTGATTTCTTTTTACTACACCTGATATAAGAAAATCTTTTGTCAATGTAAGCGTAAATCGCTAGATCATCATATCCCTGTGTACCAGGTTCAATCCTGTATTAAGAAAAATGTATAAGAATAAAATGTGAATGAATTCTTTGAAAAATATTGTGCATTCCTTTCTCTTCGCCTCTTCTCTCTTCCCTGATTTCCAGTTCGAGGTAACAAATCCCATTGTAAACTTTTCGAGTTCGAAAGCGAGAGTCCCGTATAGGTAAAAATATTCGGGATAGACATAGACCAGAGGTATCGTCTTCCAACAATCGCCGGGTAGTTTTTGTCTTTGAAATGATCCCTACCTGCTCGAACATGCTCGCACACGCTCACGAGAGTCAAGAGCCGGGGTTTCATGGTGGGGTCTTGAGTCCCGTAGATTCTAGAATTGGTCAAATTTTTCACGCGTGACGTCGATACTCTTCGTATGTATATAATATAGCCACTTTCCATCAGGGTATAGCAGTAGCGCAGGGCATAAGGCGCTTGACTCGAGAGCCAGCGGACCCAGGTTCGAGAATCCGGTCAGGGCCTACAGGGTTTTTCCAGAGACTTCACACTAACCGCATACATACACACACACACACACACACACACACACACGCCGCACTCTCTCCGTTCTACGTGTACGTCCTGAAACCAGTCTCTACCAAAGAGTAGCAGTAGAGTAGTAGTGGTAAGACGTTTGACTCGAGAGCTGTGAGGTCCCGGGTTCGAGCCTCACAGAGTGCCAAGGAGATTTTTCTAAAAGTAATATGCAAATTAACCAGCTGACCAAGAACTAGAATCACTAACAACGCCTAATATGAATAATAAAAATTTGATATTTAGATTACGCTAATTTTTATTCCGGTGATTCAAATTTCCGCCATTTTCAGCCTTAGGGGTAGGTATGGCCGCCGGCGCCGGTGGGCGTGGTCTAGGGGCGCCGGAAGGTCGAGTGGAGGGGGAATGTTTTGACTGGCCATATCTACCCCCATACTACTAATGTAATCGTAAACGGGCTATTCCTCGAGTTTTTCCAGAGAATGTTCCACCGATTCCCATAATTGGAATTGAAGCTTGTGTTCGTTTTAAATTAAGTTGTTGAACTAATTTTTCTGATATAAATGATAGTTCAGATCCAGGATCTATTAGCATACGCACCTTAAACAAATCTCCATTCTCTAACGATATTAATGCTTGACTAGTGGCAAGAATAATTGGAGTTCGTTTTCAATTTCCTTTTCAGTAGTTTGAGTAAAATCATTTTCTAGTCAGATGTTTTTATTAAAATTTTGAATATTATGATCTTGAGCATTTGAATCCTTTCCTTGCGTAGACGTAGCTAAATTCTTCTTAATTTCTGAATGTAATGACGTATGATGTTTTTTGCCACATTTTATACATCGCTTCTTTGAAAAACATGTATTAAATGAGTGAGATCCTAGACAGTTAAAACATAATTTTCGTGATGTTATAAATTCTCGTCGTTGTTGAGAGGATTTAACTGAGAAAACTGGACAACTAGCAAGATAATGTGTCCTTTTACAAAGGGTACACGATTTTGTATTATTATTTGTAGAAAAATTTGCAAATACGTGAGCCTTGATTGAATTATTTGAACGAGATTTATTTGAACAATTATTTGAACGTTGATGTAAAATTATTTTCTTTAGCAAATCTTGAATATCGCTCTAAATTCTCCATAGCTCTTGCGCGTCCAGTTAAGAATTCTTCGAATTGAGATAACGTTGGAAGATTTGGAGAAGATCCTAATTGTATTTCCCATGCTTCTCGTGTATCTAATAGTCTAACTAGTAGATATACAATTATTGTCTCCCATTAATTTACAGGACAACCTTGTGAACGAAGCGATGTAAGAGATTCGGTGATTATTGATGAAAAAACGCTGAATCTTCTAGCTGATCGATGTTTAACAGGTTTCAAATTCAATAGTTTATCCAATTGTGCATAAACAAGAAAATGTTTGTTTTCATAGCGAGTTGTTAAAGTTTCCCAAGCAAGAATAAAATTTTCTTCAGAGACTGATAAATTTGATATTAATCTTTCAGCTTCACCTGACAGATTAGTTTTTAAATAATGCATTTCTTCGACATTATTTAAGTCTGAATTATTTTCAATCATTGATGTAAATAAGTCAGTAAAGGGACCCAAGAAGGATAATCTCCAGAAAACTTGGGTATTGATATCCGTGGTAAAAAGTTTCGATGATTAGAATAAGAATTGGTAATGGTATTAGATGGCAAAATTGAGGTTGACGGAAGAGAAGCCTCTAAATTATCGCGTTGAGCTAATAATGACGCACGAGCATTTATATAAAATTCTTGAGAGCGTTCAAATATTTTAGTTTTTAAATATGAATGATCTTGTTAAAGTTCAAATTCTTCTTGACAAAGACTTTCGTGTTCAGAATGAAAACGGTTCCAATGTAAATCTAACATTTCTAATCTTGTTGCAATTAATTGTCGTGATGACGGTAATGATATATTATCCCAAGCATTATTTATTGTCTGTTGAATTATTTCGAATCTATTTTGTTGTAAAGATATTCGAGAATTTAAATTAGACATGATTTATGATTTTTTATATGATTATGTAAACACTCTATTTATTTTAAACTCTGTTTTCTCGCGTACTGTTCCTTCGGAAAATTTAATGTTTTATATTCGGCTCGAAGGACCAAAAATGTTTTAAATTAAATCTCTCTAGTTCACGCTTTTAGAAGAATTATAATTCTTTTAATTCTTTAAAATTGGAAAAATAAAAAAAAGAACTCAATAAGAAGGAATAGTATTAAACCAAAACAAAATAGTTACTCTTATAATTATAGAAAAAATTAATATTTATCTGAATTTTAATGTCTTGATATCATCTGATGAAATAGTAGATCCTTTTGAATTCTATGATCGGTTCAGCTACAAAAGAAGTCTCTCAGATTCAGTTTGGATAGTCTAGGAATCCAGGAATTAGGGATGAATAGAATCATTCTATGTCTTGGTCAAGTTCTAGATTTGAATTAAGATCTGAAATTCAGAAAAGAATTAATAAATAGTCCTTCTGATGAATATATTCATTCTGAAAGGAAGAACTTTCTCCTCTCCTATCGTAGGAGTTCGAATAAGAGAAATTTTAAATTATGTAATAAACAAAGTTTTCTCGCATCGTGAGATATTTGATATGTTAAAAGATAATTAAATATCTTTTCACCCTTCGTGGGAAGTTTTTGTAAATAAAATCGTTTTATCGCCTCTCCCATCGTGGGAGTATCGTTATGAAATTTTCAAAATGTTACCTTGTTTAGTAAAACTTCACACCTTTATCTTTAATTCTGATTCTAAATATACACTCAAACGCAAAAAACCCGGTACACTAAAAATTTGGGAAAAAATTACAAAATTTCAAATGATCATAACTTGGTAAATAATGAAGATACAAATATGCGCAGAAATGCAAAATGAAGCTTGAAACGTCCTCTTTGAGAATATCTGGATGGCAATTACGCTCGGCCATTTTTTCCAAAATGGCGGATGATAAAGTGGGAGGATGCAAAATTGATAATCAAAGGTCCGTGTTTGCGATGGTGCATGGTGTGCATCAGGTCGCAGCGTAATGGGACCAAATGCACATGAAAGTATAGAGTATTATCTTTAAAATGCTACTTTACCAAGCTCGATGTGATCATTTTTCACTGAGTTGTTCCAAATTTTGCTAAAAATGCGGTTTTCTTGTTAAATTTGCATAATTTAGTGAATAAGTATCGCATCAAGCTCTATAACGAAGTATTTTAAAGAAAACATTCTATACTTTTAGGTACTTTTCGTCCCATTGAGCTGCGACACTTACTTTGCTCCATGCGCCGTCGCACGCTCGAACCTTTTTTTAGCAACTTTTCATGTTCTCCTTTTTATCACCCGCCATTTTGAAAAAATATCGTTGCGCACAATTTCGATAGATCTTTCGAAAAGTACGGTTTCAAAGCTTTCAAACTGTTTTTGAAATTTGCTGCTAGGATATTTAGGTGTCGAGATATTCAATTTCGAATTTGCAACAAATGTCGATTTAGCGAGGCTTAAGGGGCTAAGAAGCTCTGCGGTTCGTTTGGCTCTTTCATAATTCAATAGCCGCGTTCATTATTCTCTATACAATAATTTACACAATTTTGCGAATTGGAAATTTAATTTTTATCAAAAGTTATCATTCTTTACCCTTCAGTTACGCATGATCACTGTGGTATACACTTTAGTTCGCGAAGCTGTCCCTAGCTCTCTACCTTCTCCGTACGATTGGCCATTATGGTACACAGCTTGAATATGCTGTTCAGGATCGCGCCTGAGTTCGCGGTGACCCGGCGTGCGGGATGCCGAGTCGCTGGACGCCACCTGAACGTCGAAATTCCTTGGCGCTCCTAGTCCACGGAGCCGCCGCGACGCGGCGATCTGGGTTGTCGCGCGCGCGAACCCCTCGGCTCGCACGCGAGTTCGAGCTGCCCAGAGCATATAAGAGTGCCCGCGGAGACGATCAGAGATTGCCTTCGTACAGCTTTTGGCCTTCGTACGGTCCACCGCCGATAGTGGCATTATCTCTTGTACGCTGGACTTCGCGAGTTTGTCAGTACGCCGGGCTTACGTTCTGGCTTGACTGAGATTCTGTCGGTGCGCCGGGCTTTAACGCCTGGCTTGACTGGATTTTTCTTAAATATATGTGCCAAGACAATAAACAAAGACAAATAATTTTCCTTTTCCGAACGTGTTCACTCCGATAAGCGCTGCCTCGTGCGACTTTTCTTTTTCCGTGATCTCTTCCTTTCGAGGCGCGTTGCTTCGTGCAACTTCATCAATTTAAACCATAATTGATTGTTTCGCATCGAAATTATTGCGTCGATTATGGCGACGATAAATCCTGAAAAGGCTGCTCAAGTTATTGCTTTAATTGAAGATGGCAGAAGTCGAAGGTACGTTGCTCAGGCACTTGATTTGTCAGTGTCAACTGTGCAACGTGCTTATGCCAGGTACTTACAAACCAATTCTTTCCATAGAAGGCCTGGTTCGGGACGTCCTCGATGTACCAATCACAATGATGACCGATTTATTGTTTCAAATTCGTTAAGAGACAGACATCGAACATCTGTTCAAATTAGAAACAATTTAAGGGATGTCCGTAACATTAATGTGTCCGTTAACACCGTTCGGAGAAGATTAAAGGAACAAAATCTGCTTTCGCGCAGACCAGCAGCTGTACCTTTGCTTAAATGTCACCATCGCGTAGCTCGACTCAATTTTGCAGTTGAGCATAGAGACTGGACTTACGCAGACTGGAGCAAAGTACTCTTTAGCGATGAATCTCGTTTTTGTGTCTATTCTCCAGATGGACGAGAACGAGTTTATCGTCGCGGTGGAGAACGATTTGCAGACTGTACGGTAAGTGAGAGGCATAGCTACAATGGAGGCTCTGTAATGATTTGGGCAGGAATTTCAGCTAATGCTCATACAGATCTGCACTTTTTTGACAAGAATATGAACGCAGATGTATACGTGGAAGACATACTCATTCCGTATGTTGTTCCGTACGCACCCTTCATCGGAGAGAACTTCTTGTTTATGCAAGACAATGCTCGACCACACACTGCGAGAAGAGTGCTTGATTTCTTCGATGAAGTTGGCATAAATCGATTCGATTGGCCAGCAAATAGTCCAGATTTAAATCCAATCGAACACTTATGGGACAACCTCGGCAGGAAAGTACGAAATCACGTACCTGCTCCTCAGTCACTGCGAGAACTGCGAATAATTCTCGAAAACGAATGGAATACAATTACGCAGGATGAAATTAAAAGACTAATAAGAAGTATGCCTGATCGTATGAATGAGGTAATACGCGCACGAGGCAGTCACACCCACTATTAGTATACACACACCACACACACAGCAGACAGGGTTTGGAGTCATTAATTACTGCAGGAGTGACGAACTGCGGGGTCCTTAACTCTGCTGTAACACCACACACACACACACACACACCACAAGGAGGATGTGAAATCTTGAAATACTGTGGAGCTGACGATCCACGGGGTCCTTATCCTTGTGGTATACAAACACACACACACACACACACACACACTACATACAATGGGACTTTTCCTACCAGTAAAACTCCATCCGGTTTATATTGGGAAGACTTATAACCATAATTTGAGCTAATGACAGCGGTATCTTAAAACGCAATTCATCTTTATTACGTAATATCGATTACGCAAAATGAAGAACCTAAATTGAATTTTACTTTCATTTCCCTGGCTTTCAATATAATAAATGCAAATCATTGAATATATTGTGCAGGTTATGTAAATTATTATATAGAGAAACATGAACACAGCTATTGAAATTATGAAAGAGCCAAACGAACCGCAGAGCCTCTTAGCCCCTTAAGCCTCGCTGAATCGACATTTGTTGCAAATTTGAAATTGAATATCTCGACACCTAAATATCCTAGCAGCAAATTTCAGAAACGGTTTGAAAGCTTTGAAACCGTACTTTTCGAAAGATCTATCGAAATTGTGCGCAACGATATTTTTTCAAAATGGCGGGTGATAAAAAGGAGAACATGAAAAGTTGCTAAAAAAAGGTTCGAGCGTGCGACGGCGCATGGAGCAAAGTAAGTGTCGCAGCTCAATGAGATGAAAAGTATCTAAAAGTATAGAATGTTTTCTTTAAAATACTTTGTTATAGAGCTTGATGCGATACTTATTCACTGAATTATGCAAATTTAACAAGAAAACCGCATTTTTAGCAAAATTTGGAACAACTCAGTGAAAGATGATCACATCGAGCTCGGTAAAGTAGCATTTTAAAGATAACACTCTATACTTTCATGTGCATTTGGTCCCATTACGCTGCGATACCTGATGCACACCATGCACCATCGCAAACACGGACCTTTGATTATAAATTTTGCATCCTCCCACTTTATCATCCGCCATTTTGAAAAAATGGCCGAGCATAATTGCCATTCAGATATTCTTAAAGAGGACGTTTCAAGCTTCATTTTGCATTTCTGCGCATATTTGTATCTTCATTATTTACCAAGTTATGATCATTTGAAATTTTGTAATTTTTTCCCAAATTTTTAGTGTACCGGGTTTTTTGCGTTTGAGTGTATGTGTGATAAGTTCTATATAGGAAATGCAATATATGTATGATAAGACCCAATATATTGATCCACAATTTGCGGCTTGTATCATTTTTTGGAAAACTAAGCAAATAAACACTATTATATTAAACAATTTCTCACAAAACATTTTAATAATATTAATTTATAGTGAGATTAAATGTTATACATAACCTGTGAAATGTAATTTTACGTTGTTTGTTCACGTTTCTAGATTGCTTCCAGTTCTGGCAATCCGTTCGATTTTTGCATTTTTGTACATAACATTGCATCATTTTGCTATTCTTCTTTATTTTTCGCTTTTAATACGCTTCAAGGTTATGCAAACACGTTTGTTTCAGTTTCTCTCACACTAATATATACATATTTATCACTACACATGCGCACCATTACAGCCAATCAGATTTAGGCGCATATTACCTCGTCTCTTCGTCCCGCAACGGCTTCACCCCCGCAAGCTCATGCTCCGTCCCTATATTCCTATGTCTATGGCCAGGAGCGCCGTCGCAAATTATAATAGCGCTCCTGGCGTTGGAAAGTTCACGCCAAATTCACACGGACGACCTCATAAGCGTCCTCGAGCTGCCGGCGGCGGCTTTCCGGTGGAGCGGCGGTGCAGGTCTCCGACCAGGGACTCAACTCCCGCCCGTTGAGTAAAAAGGCCGGGCTGTAGCCTGTTGAGTCCTGGACGGCGGAATTATACGCAAATTGTAGCGCTGTTATTTGGGTGTCCCACTTGCGGTGGTTCTTTCCTACGAATTGTGCGATTATTGTTTTGATCACGCGATTCGTCCGCTCCACCGGATTATAGTGCGGTGCGTAGACGGGTGTGGTGCGGTGACGGATGCCGAAAGCCCCGCAGAACTTCGCGAACTGCTCGGAACGGAATTGTTTCCCGTTGTCGGACACTATTATTTGGGGGCAGCCGTGTCGGTGCATAATGCCCTCGGCTTGTGAAAATCGATTGTCTCAATTTTTTGCCAATAGGGACGAGGGCTTCTATGAGAGAGGCATAATGAAATTACCTTCAAAATGGCAACAAGTTATCGAACAAAACGGCGCATATTTGACCTAAATCGGATCATTCTAACTATGGTAATTAAAGCCTTCAATTTCATGCAAAAATAATGGATTTCTTTTTACTACACCTGATATATAATGACATACATATATTAATAACATATTATACATAACTTATAATGCGCGCATAACTTATAAAAATTATATAATAAAGATATACAATATATTTTGCTGTAACACAATTATAATAAATAAAGTGGTAAAGTCACATTTTTTACATGCTTAGCTTTATTTATATAAATAGTATAAATTATTGTGAAGGGTTATAATATTAATAAAAAAAGTTTAATTTTTATATAATAAAGAAGCATCAAAGTTTTTCCGTCCCACTTACAGACTGCGGACTGTCAGGAACACATTTTTAGTGTACCTGGTGTGGTTAAAAAATTTTGATGCTAAAGATACGATTAGGAAGACGCAATAGCGCTCTTAGCGTCATTCTATCTTTATTGTTCATTAGATGTACAAGGATAGAATGATGCTGATAGTTCTAATAGTCTCCCTGAACGCAGCCTAAAACCACCAGCACCAATAAATATCCATCCACACTACAAAATTATACAAACAATATATAAATGTGATAATAATTTTACGTGTAATATAATGATACGCTATAACATAACAAATGAAGATGTGTCACAGTTTAACAATACATCTATACATACATAAAATCATACAATCCATTCAAGGACAACTCTCCCCGCCGAAGAGCGGAGACCTCGTCCGGATATCTCGTCTCTCGTCCTCAGGGCATGCCTTCCGCATAAAAAGCATGGATTCCTGAGTTGGAGGTTGGAGTAGTATCCATCATTCATTCTCCTAAATATTCTTCTCAGATGCTACCTGTCCGGCGATAGGCTAAGGACGTCACATCTTTCCTCCAGTCTCATCCTCTCCTCCACCGACCTGAAGGCATGCCTTCCCGATCTGTCAGAGAAAGGGAAAATATGACTGCTTCAGACAGATGAGCCAGAGTAGAAGAATCCTACCTACCCCATTCGCTAAACTAAGCACTCACACCCTAACATACATATAATACAAAAAATATTATATTACATTATATATTGAAAATAATTTGATAATAGAATGAATTGAAAAATATTAATTAAAAAATAATAAATATTAACAATATCTATTTCTATTTTGAATGGACTCTTTATATGCTTGTAACATCTCTTTTCTTTTCAATTTATTTTTTTCTTTAAATAACGCACGCATCCGTTTATTTTGTTTTATACTAATTTTTACATCGCGCATTAAGGAATCAATATTAGTGTTTTTTAACATAAAATTTTTGTTTCTACACCACCAAATAATACATTGAACAATAATTACGTGAATCATAATATCAAATATTTTATCACTATGCTCAATACACTCATGCCAACTCATATTCCTATCCCATTCTTTAAAATGTTGTATAAAATCTTGCGCAATGTTTCGCCTATTACTTCTTGTTTTTAACAATTTAAAAACTCGATTGACTATTTGTTTCGCACAAACAAAAAATTCATTATTTTTGAAACATGATTCGCATTCCGAGCAATTGTTAAGTTTTTTTAGAATTGAAATTATCATTACGCGAGAATAATCTGAAAATGACGCGGAAATACTATTATCTACTGTATTATTCGATACAAAATCATGCACTTTATCATCGCCGTTGTCATTGCAAGCGACATCATGCACTTCCACGTCTGAAAAGTCACCTTTCAAACACTCTTCTAATGATAACAACATAGAGTTATCATCAACGGCCTCGCAATTATCGCCAACTATAGATACTGACTTCATGTTGCTTACTAATAACATAGAGTGATGTACGACTCTTCAAACTGTGAAGGAGTTGGGTTAATATGACGAACCGCATGACTTCTAATTTGACCAAAAAAATTTTCTAGCGGATCTTGATTACAATATCGAGCATTTAATTTATGAAAACCAAATTGTGAATGTAAAATATCCCATAATTTTTTAAACCCGTCTATAGTGAATTCCCAGTTGGTAACAGTTGGCACATTCTTAATAATTTCACGTGAAATCTTATCTACATATTTCATTTCGCGTAATATACGTTTTGCATTTACCCAGAAAACATGATGAACACTTGTCTCACTCACCGCTTGTCGCAGGTCATTGTCTTCAACACACTCTATATCACTTCCATTCATACTGTCAAATAAGTCGTTGAAAAAGTTAACACTCCGCGGTGGCAGGTCCTTCATTTTCCTCTATTTTTAAGTCCTTGTCTTCGTGGCGAACAACACCTGTAACATACATTTTTATGTTAGACAAATAATTGTATCATCTGTTGCAAAGATTAACAATTTTCTCTAAGTAATTTTTTAACGCCATATGTAACTTATTTTGCTATAAAATGGATTATATTTTACATAAATAAAAAACATATTTCAATGTTAAAAAAAGATTGATAATATACGTTTTAGGGCCAATTTTGGCAATCTCCAGGTAGTCTTAACTTGTAACAAGAAGTTTTATCCCCGTTACTATCGTGTGACGGCGACCACCGATCGTCACACGATCGCGAGAAATCATCGCCGCGCGCCCCCGGCAGCACCGAACACCTATGCCGCGGCAACCCGACAGACCGCCGAAAAAAGCCGAATTCGGCGAAACGGTCGGGGAAGATCGGTCCCCCAGAAAGGGGTAATTCGCGAAAATCGCATGCGCGACTTTCCGAGAAATCGGGGGGAACTAGTCCCCCGATTATTGGCCACTGATCGTCGAGAGGAATTTAGGGTATAAAACCCGCTCTCGAACAGAGATCGAGGCAGACCGTGAGAGACAGTCAGTCAGTCAGATCAGCCAAGGAGAGCTCCAGCGAGAATCGTGCAGGGAAATCGACGAGAAGGCAAGGCAACCGCCGGTGAATAAAGCTTCCACACCGTACCGAACCACCGGGAAATTTTACAAGACCCGGCAGCCGAGCCTCGTCAGCCGACCGGCATCGCGAATTTTCCGTATTCGTCCGTCTGTGTCGGCAACAGTTAGCCACCGGCACAGAATATTTCTAAGTCTCTGTTCGCGAATTTACCATATTCGTCCGTCTGTGTCGGCAGCAGTTAGCCACCGGCATAGAATAATTCTAAGTATCTGTTCGCGAATTTACCGTATTCGTTCGTCTGTGTCGGCAGCAGTTAGCCACCGGCACAGAATAATTCTAAGTATCTGTTTCCGAACGAACGGCAGCAATTAGCCGCCGTTCCGCGATTTCTAAGTGCTCATCCGTCGACGTTAGGCAGCAGTTAGCCGCCGCGTCGACTTAGACTAAGTATCTGTTTCCGAACGAACGGCAGCAGTTAGCCGCCGTTCCGCGATTTCTAAGTGTACGTCCATCTGTGTCGGCGGCCGTTGGCCACCGACATCGAATATTTTCTGAGTTCTGTTCGCGGATATCAGTGCTCGTCCGTCTGCGTCGGCAGCAATTAGCCACCGACGTAGATTAGTTTCTAAGTCCCTGTACGCGAGTATAAGTGTTCGTCCGTCTGCGTCGGCAGCCGTTGGCCACCGACATAGAACATTTCCGAAGTATCTGTTCACGGATTTAT
This sequence comes from Harpegnathos saltator, assembly GCF_003227715.2. Classification (NCBI taxonomy): domain Eukaryota; kingdom Metazoa; phylum Arthropoda; class Insecta; order Hymenoptera; family Formicidae; genus Harpegnathos; species Harpegnathos saltator. The sequence continues at coordinate 754,442 of NW_020230003.1, read as the reverse complement.
CAGTGTTCATCCGTCTGTGTCGGCAGCAATTAGCTACCGCCACAGACAAATTTTCCACAGTCAGCGTGTGAAGAAGTGAACGTGCTCGTCCGTCAGTTTTGACCGTGGTAAGCCACCCGGAATAAACCATCTCCAACTTATCCAGAGAACAACTGGCGTAAACTGCCCTGAACAGAACTCGTGGCCGAGGGCGTTGGACCGCTAAGAGGCAGCGGGACATTCTCTCTGACCCCGCGGATAGGGGACCGTCCCCTGCGGCTAAGCGGAATCACGGGCACCGAGGAACGGGCATCGCCGACGCCACACCGAACCAGCGAGCCCGCCTACATACATTTATATATATATAGAACCAAATATCTTTGTCTTTTTTTAAATAAACGGGGTGCCTCGCGGGGTGCACCACACTTGCTAACACACCAAACCGGACACCAAGCCGGACACACATTTCTTGCGAGGAGATGCAACCTTCCATACCCCCCTTCACCCGAGTAACGCACCGGCGCGGCGGCGAGCGAAGCGTCGTGGAAGCAACGAACTGGACGCGACGGTGGGCGACCGATCGCACCGAACCTCGCGGGCGTTACCTTTTTTTTTTTGATAACGCAGGGGAAACCTATAAGATTCCGTAGCTATATTCCAATGGTACTTTTTCTTTGTCAGGATGATTTATTAACAATAACATTTAGAAATTTATTATCCTGTACCTCTTTACATTTTGAGACACGGCTATCTTCTCAAGTCGTGTGTGAGCCACGTCTGTCAACGGGGCACTCAGGCACTCGCCTGACGATGACCAATGTCCGGAAGCACAGACTTCAACTTCTCCAACAGTCTCGAATCTCACGGATTACAATATACACTCCATTAAATGCAGAGCGCAGCAGACGAAGGCAGAAACGTATTAATAATTGCCAAAGGCCGAAAGAGCACCTCGATTGGAACGATAAGGCTATAAGCCGAAAAGCTAAAGAGCTCGAATAACTCAAATACTGTTCGATCCAATCTTCTCTAATATAATCGCTCAATAACCAAAAGATAAGATAAGCTCTCCCCTCGTCCACTCTCGTCTCCGAATATATACATACATATACCTCCCAGAGGTCGCGCGGTTATCATTGCTAATGTTGCCGGGAATGTTGCTTACAACAGATGGCAACACTAACCCTTTCCCGCTTTTTTTTTTTTTTTTTTTTTTTTGACGAGGAGGAAATCCATCATGAATACCCTGACCCTCGGGGAAGGGCCAGGGTTATGCCGGACTCCTACCGGCTAAAACCTCCCCGGGTGGCGCTGCGAAGGGACTTGGGTCGGGGCCCCGGTGCCGCGTAACTGCTAATCGGGGCCCCGAGTCCAGGTTTGCACCTTCTGTCCCTGAGGGGCGGGGCGGGGGAGGGGGGAAGCCGACCCGAGGGTCCGCTTCGACCACCGCTCCCCCAGGGGAAGGGGGAAGCCGGCCCGAGGGCCCGCTTCGACCACCGTTCCCCTTTCCCACCCCTCACGCCTCGTCTCTTCGGTCGGGAAGGGGGAAGCCGGCCGAGGCCCGCTTCAACCACCGTTCCCGACCAGACGAGGCGCCGCCAATAATACACGTTGTGTGGCTGACTGACCCACCGTATCAGCCAGCCACCCTACCTTGGGAGGGCTGGTTGGGACACCGGGAGTCCCCGCCCTGTGCCCCACCCTCCCGCCCGGCGGTTGCGGGGAGATATACTCCCCTAGTCGCCGGGCTCTCCCCACCTCCGCGGAGGAATGGGGTGGGGGGTCCTAGTGACCCCCCTCCCGCATATCCGAATTACGTTTCGGATTTGCGGTTAGGGGGGGAGGGGCATTTTCGACGGCTTATCTCCATCGATACCCTCTCCCCCCCTTATTTTTATCCAATGCCCTTTTTCGGGCGAGTCGGTGGTCTGTGGGTGTAGGGCCTTGGCCTCAGCCTTGCCCTCCACCCACTACCTTCACCCGTTGCTGCTGCCCTTGGAGGGGCAGCAGGGGGGGCGGCGGTGGCGGCGCCACAGCCACCCCTACTGCAGGGGGGGCGGTCAGCATCGCTGCCGCCACCATCAGAGTGGTGAGTCGGTGAAGTACCACCACCGCCACCCTTCTGTCTCCGATTCTTCTTCTCTGGTTTCCGCGGGGGGCACCGTGCCCCCTACGGGGTCCCCGCCTTGCTGGTGCATGGGGGGAGCAGGAGGGGGAGGGGGGGAGGAGGAGATGGTGGACCCACCATCCTCCTAAGTTCGTCCTCCTCTGACGAATCAGCGTCCCCCTCCCTACTCCTGCTCCTCCCCGCTCTCCACTGGCGGTGCCTCTCGCGCCGCCTCCTTTTCCTTCCCCGACCCTCTGCCCTTCTTCGAATCTCTTCCGCCTCCTCCTTCTGCGTCATTATTGACTCGCAGAAGGAGGAGAATGCGTCCCATCTCTTCTCACTCCCGAGGATCGCCCCGACTATCCTCGGGAGTGAGAGGTCCTGGCCCAAGGCCCGGACCATGACTCCGCGCTCGGTACTCCAGGCGGGGCAGTCCTGGAGTGTATGTTGCGCGGAGTCATGGTCATTTCCGCAATGGTGGCAGGAAGTTGTGCGTTCCTTCCCGATTCGGCACAGGTACTCACCGAAGCAGCCATGCCCGGTGAGCACCTGTGCCATCCTGAATGTCAGGGTTCCGCGTGCCCTTCCTACCCACTCCTGCAGGAAGGGCCGGACGGCCTCGACGGTCCTCCTCCCGTACCTGGCGTTGGCCAGAAGCCTTTGCCATCTCTCGAGGAGGACCCGCCGAGTCTGGTGCTTCATCTCACGTATTGCCCTGGCGAGCGGTTCTCCGTGCCCCCCTGTACGGATGAGCTCACGCTTCCTATCGTACATTCTCTTGTACGACAGGGCCATGAGCTCTAGGGGGGGCATGCTCGCCAGGACCGTCGCCGCCACGCAGGACACAGTGCGGTAGCACCGCGCTACCCTGACCGCCAGCACCCTCTGCACTCTGCGCAATTGTGCCTGCATCGGGCGACTGGCGGCCAGGGCTTCCGCCCAGATTGGCGCACCATATAGCGCCACCGAATTTAAAATTCCTGCGTGGAGGCGACGAGCCTTCCCGTCTGGTCCCCCGACGTTGGGCATGAGCCTGCCCAATCGGGCGGATACCACCCTTAGTCGGGGGACCAGTCTATTTACATGCTCCCTGAAGCACCAGGTGCCGTCCAATTTGAGGCCCAGATAGTTCATCTGGGCCTCCAGCGGAACCCTGACTACGCCAACCCGCACCCAGGCTTGGGGTGGCTTCCTTCCCTTTTGATGAAAGAATATGGCTTCCGTTTTTCTTTCAGCCACCACCAAGCCCAGGTTGCGGATGGCACGCACAACTTCTGCCACCGCGATGTTGGCCGTGTTCACGGCATCCCCCCAGTCGTTCCCCCCGGCCAGTATCAAAGTATCGTCTGCGTAACAGACGATACTGCAGCCAGGGGGGAGGGCTGTCCGGAGGACTGAATCGTATCCGAGGTTCCACAGTAGTGGGCCCAGAACTGAGCCCTGTGGAACCCCGCAGCTCATTCCCCTCTCGCGCACCTTGCCGTCGGCGTCTGTCCACGTGAGACGCCGACCCCGGAAATAATCCTCGATGACGGCCACGAGGTAGGGTGGGAAGCGGAAGTAACTCCGCATCGCCTGCACCACCCTACCCCAGGGCAGGGTGTTGAACGCGTTGGCGATATCCAACGATATCGCCACCGCCACCCTGCCCTCCATCACGATGGCCTCCGAGAGGGATCTCAGATGCTTGATTGCATCTACAGTAGATCTCCCCTCCCGGAAGCCATATTGACCGTCATCGAGGTTGGGACCTTCCCGGGACATATGCTCCTGGAGGCGGGCAGCGATAATCCGCTCAAACAGTTTGCCCGCTTCGTCCAGGAGACATATGGGCCGGTACGCGGAGGGGGAGTCCTCCGGTTTGCCCTCTTTTTGGAGGAGGACCACATTGGCCCTCCCCCAGACTGGGGGGAACCTCCTCTCCCTGAGGGCTCGCGAGAATAGCGAGGCGAACCTCCCGCTTAGATACCCTGAGGCCAGGGTTAGGACGCGGCCGGGGATGCCATCCGGTCCGGGAGCTTTCCCGTTCTTGACCTTTTTGACACCCCCGGTCACCTCCTCCTCTGTGACCCCCGGCACCTCCCCCTGTTGTTCGGGGGATGGTGGGATGTATGGGGTGATGGGGTTACCCTCCCCAACCGGGAAAAGGGTTCCCATCACCCTCTCCAAGAACCGGGGGTCAAGCGTCACCGTCTTAGGGGGCGTCCATGGTCTCATTTTCTGCATTACCATTCTGTATGGACGCCCCCACGGGTCAGCGTCTAGTGAGAGGAGGAGGTCGTCCCACCCTCTTCCTCTGGCCACCCCGATGGCCTCTCTCAATTCCACTGCTGCTTTGCAGAATTCCATCCGGGTGGCCAGAACGGCCTCAGGGTCCTGGGGTCGCTTGTTCCGCTCGTTTCGAAACGTCCGCCTGGCGTGGACCGACCTGCGCCTCAACTCGGCTATATGGTCGGACCATCACCAGGCGGACCGTTTCGGGCAGGACCTGACTCTGGGCATGGAGGCATCGCACGCCTGTGCGAGTATATCCATGACCTCCATGACCTCAGAGTCAAGGTCCTGCCCCTCCCTTCGTCGTGGCCAGGTGGAGCCCTCCAGGGAGATCTCCAGGGTCTCCCTGTTTAGCTTGGCCAGTGACCATCTCCCGGGTCGGGGTTCCTTCCTTTCGACTGGCCGCAGGCCATTGGGGGTGACGGACAGTTCCATCTCGATAATGAGATGGTCCGACAAGGTCTCAATCTCGTCCGCCACCCTCCAGGTCTGCACCCTCCCCATGGCAGCAGGGGTTGCCCACGTTAGGTCAATGATTGACTCCCCCTGCTGCCCCACGAATGTGGCTTTGTCTCCTTCATTGAGGATGTGCAGACCTAGGCCCGCGGCCCAGTCCACTGTTTCCTCCCCCCTCCTGTCACCGCGCCGGGATCCCCACACTTCTGACTTTGCATTAAAATCCCCGGCAACGATGACAGGACCCTGGAGATGCTGTCTCACAGCATCTCCAATCTCTTGGAGCCTGGACCTGTACTCAATCAGGTCCAGGCTCTTTGCTGGGGGGAGGTATACCCCGACCACGATGGTCACTCCCCACCTGACCACGACGTACCCCCGGCCTCTACTCAGAAATTTTGCCGGGGGTGAGCTTTCGCTCGCCTTCCATGTGATAGCGACAGAGCCCCTGTCGTCCCCAAACCACCTTGGGTGGTTTCTGGGGACACAGTAGGGCTCTGCCGCTATCCCTAGCCCTGCACCGCGCTCCGCCATCGAGTGCTCGAACAGTGGTTGAGCTTGGCGGGCGCGGTGCAGGTTTGCTTGTAGCAGCCTGGTGGTCATTGTTTGTCGGTTGGACTAATAGTAACCTTCCCACCAGGCTGCTCTCCCTCGTCGCTCTCAGCAGTTTCCACTGGACGTGGACGCTTTTCTCCTCTCTTCTCCTCCACCTCCATTAGCTCTTCCTCCGCCTGCGTGGAGGGCGGAGGGGGTGGTGGAGGTGGAAGTCGCTTCCTTTGCGGGAGCGGTGATGGAGCCTTTTCAGCCTCTCCACTTTCCGCCTCCCTTTTTCTATTTTCCTCCTTGCCGCTGGGGGGGACAGGAGGGTCCTGGGGCTTCGGTGCGGACGCCTCTCGCCTCTCCACTGTCCCTCCCGCGGTTCTCCTTCTTCCCTTCGGTGGCCGGCAGGCTGGTCCTCCCATCCTGTGTCCTGCCGGCACACCTGCATCAGCACATATTTGGCACCTGGCTCTCGACTCGCAGTCTCTCGCCAGGTGCCCTTGTTCTCCGCATCTATAGCAGTTTTCTCTTCTGTCTGCGTTGTTTTTGCAGTTTTGCTGCACATGTCCCTGCTCTAGGCATTTATAGCACTGTAATGGTCTTGCTTGCAGCATTTCCACCTTCACTTGCGTCCACCCTATTCTTATATTCCCCATCTCAGCAATCCTTTTTGCTGCCAAGACGGGGCACTGGATCCATAATGATCCTATTCCATTCGGGGTCACCCTTATTTTCCCCGTTTTAACTTCCGTCCTTTCACACCCACCTGCCTTGGCCACTTCCTCTGCAGCTTCCTCCTCCGTGGTGGATATCTCCAGGTTCCTCAACCTTAATTCCCCCATTTTTTGGGGTCTGCTGATTTTTGCTCTATCGGACATTATATCTCTCAGTTTTTCCGCGAGAATGTCCGCCCTTTTGCCTCTTTCCTCGCCTGGGATTTCGAGGACCAACGCTCCCGTGATTCCAACCCTGGTCTTGAGCTTGTCAATACCTATGCCATTTAGATTAATTTTCTTCTTGGCTTCCATCAACAGCTCTTTGTATTGGCTTCTGTCTGCTGTTATCGTGACAGCTGCCGTATTGGGGACCTTTCTTTTGATTTTTTTGTCCTCCGCCTTTTTCCTATTTCCTTCTCTCTTTGTCCTTTCAGCTTCCCTTCCTCGCTCTTCCCTTTTCATCTCTCTCTTCTCCCTTCTTCCTACCACCCTCGACCATGGCACTTCTTGGGACGTTGGAGCAGGTATATCCTCCCTGCGCTTCACTTGTTCGTCCTTTCCGGGATTTTGGACCTGGGGCTGTCTGATGCCCATTTCTCGCTCTCTATTTCCTCCTTTCACTTTTGGTAAGGGGGTCTTCTTCTCCCTTTCTCTATTTATTTGGGGTGCCAGGGTTCCTAGCACCTTCAATACCATTCTTGTTACCTTTTCCTCCAGGTCCTCTTTCTTTTCTGTCTGTATTTCCTCTGTTTTCTCCACCCTTATTTTCTTCCTGAGTGGGATATTCTCTTTTATCGTTGGTCCCTTCCTTTCCACCTTGATGACCCTGGTTTCCATTTTGTTCCCCATTGAGCTTGTCGTAACTTTCGGGATGAGGCCCTTCTGCACCTCTATTACCCCAATGGGCATATCCTCTTCCTCCTCCATTAGATCCGCAATTGGAGGGGAAATTCTTCCCCCTCCAATTTTTTCCTTTTTTACATCGACATAGGTCGGAGGCGAGGAGGCACCCGGAGCCATCCGCGGTGCCCCCTTTATACTCCGGTCTATTTTCCCATCCGGTTTCGGAGGCGGGGGGGACAACGCCACAGGAGGCGCTACCTCCCTTATACTCCGGAGAGTTCCTTTGATCTCCTCCAACTCTTTTTTGACGTCCTTCAGGGATTTCTTTAGGTTATTATTTTCCACCCTGAGTTCCTCGATTATGTCGAGATTATCCCCACATTTGTCGTTGGCTATATGTTTGGCCATGAGATTTGTGCCTGCCGCTATAGCGGCAGCAGCATCTCGTAGGGCTTTTACGTGCGTCCCCTTCAGGTTCTTTGATTTAACCGAAAAACCTAGCACCTTCATGGATGCCTCCAGTACAGAGGCAGTTAACTCTCTGAAGGGGGCTTCCTCCATATCCTCCATAAGTCTTTTGACCTCTGCCTTGTACTTCCTATTCCTTGAGCAATCTTGGAATTCCTCTATCGGGTTTTCCATTCCTTTAAGAATGTCCTCCTCCTCTTTTGGGCTAGGAATTCCTGTTTTCTTTGCAGGAAGATCTTCTTCTTGCGGTATTCCCCGGTTGTTTCCGGCCTTCCTCTGCCTCTTAGGGCTTTTTCTGCGAACTGCTCTTCGTCTGTTTCGCCGTCCGTGTTGCGGGGGATATCAAATTTCCCTGTTTTTAATTCTTTCTCCAGCTCCTCTCGTGAGCTGGAGTCAGACTCAGACCCAACGATATCTATTTCAATAGGGGATCGTGATCTGCCACTGTCCCCTACCTTATTCCCTTTTGTTTTTAGGGATTTGGAACTCCTTAGTTCCATTCTTCCTTTCACCTGCTCAGGGTGATTATTGGAGGTGACCGTTACCGGTGCCCTCTTGCGAGAGCAGTTACCGGCTGTCTCCTCGCTCCTTCCTTTACTTGCCAGGGTCGTCATAATTGCCAGGGTCGTCATACTTTGGTCCGTGTCCGTTGAGTCATTGGATAAGATAGAGTCTGTCATTTTTGTTTCCAACCCACCACTCTGCACGGCTCCGGTGCCCGGGCATGCCTGCATCCCCCCGGAAAGGGGGAGCCTCCGAGTTCCCCCAGAGGAGCACCATATGGCACGGGCCGACGGAATATTACATCGTCGGCACTGGCCTCCCGCCCCCTACACGCGCCCTGACCACCATCTCTGGTGGCCAGACCGCTTTCGGGGGTCCCACACCTCCGACAATGTGGGCACCGTGCAGAGCGCCGCCACGCGGGGGGCCCCATGGAAGGAGATAGTTCACCGGTGTCGCACCCCACCGGGATCGTCTTCCCCATGGCAGCCAGCGTGCTCGCGCCGCTCGAGGGTCCGCTTTAGGGTGATGCGATCGCATTCCCTCGGGCACAGCACACAGGGGCTCCGACCCCGCCTCGGAATACGTCCGAGCGGCCCGGAGCACCCCTCCACCCCCCGGGTACCGCGAGGGGTTCCAAACCCTCGCGGTGTGCAGACCCGGGTATGGGTACCTCTCTCCGCCTGGCCGTGGCCAGAACGGATGAGGGAGAGGATCGTTCCCTTCGGCTGCCGGAGCACCGGCGTGCAATGCCTCCGGGAATGAGTCCTCTGAATGGCGCATGAGGGTGTCTCGACCCCGACCTCGGAATACGTCCGAGCGGCCCGAGACACCCCTCCACCCCCCGGGTACCGTGGGGCAAGCCCCACGGTGTGCAGACCCGGGTGTGGGTTCCTCTGTCCGTCCGACCGAGGCCGAACGGGTGAGGGAAGTCGGGGAGTCCACCTTCGAGACGAAGGTGGGGTCCTCTCCCCTCGTCACCCTAGGGTGCCCCGACCCCGACCTCGGAATAAGTCCGAGCGGCCCGGGACATCCCCTCCACCCCCAGGTACCGTGGGAATAGTTCCACGGTGTGCAGACCCGGGTGTGGGATCCTTCATTCGCCCAGCCGTGGCTGGGACGAGCGAAGGAGAGAGATCCTCCCCTCTTCGGCTGCCGGAGCACCGGCGTGCAATGCCTAGGAGGGTGGGGATCTCTCAGGACGCGGTAGCGTACCCCGACCCCGACCTCGGAAACGTCCGAGCGGCCCGGAGTACCCCTCCGCATCTCAGGCACCACGGGGGAGGAGGATCCCCATGGGGTGGAGCCCTGGATGCGGGTACGTCCCTCCGCCCCGGTCTAACCGTAACGGTCCAACCGAGGCGGGAGGAAAGGGTTCTCTCTCTTCGGCTGCCGGAACACCGGCGTACAATGCCTCGGAGAGAGAGGTCCCCTTCCTGGAGCGAGTGTGGAGGAGGTCATCCCTGTCGGCTGCCGGAGCACCGGCGTGCAATGCCTTCAGGGATGATGATCTCCTCCACCCACTCTGTGACCGTGCTGGTCATGGACCAGGCTGGTCACTCAGCCCGGTCGGGTGCTCTTGGTCCAGTCCCTCCGTACAGACCACTCCGGCTTGGTAGAACCTGCCAGGGGCCGAAACCCCCGCCGGCACAGCTCTGTACTCATCGGGACCTTAAGCCTCCCCACCACGTCAAGGTGGCACCCACGGGGAGGTCAGCGGAGACGGCGGACGTACCGTCCCGGGTTCTTGGTCGCTAGACGG
>NW_020230003.1:620000-743237 GCF_003227715.2 Harpegnathos saltator | reverse complement strand
GGGAATGTTGCTTACAACAGATGGCAACACTAACCCTTTCCCGCTTTTTTTTTTTTTTTTTTTTTTTTTTTGACGGAGGAAATCCATCATGAATACCCTGACCCTCGGGAAGGGCCAGGGTTATGCCGGACTCCTACCGGGCTAAAACCTCCCCGGGTGGCGCTGCGAAGGGACTTGGGTCGGGGCCCCGGTGCCGCGTAACTGCTAATCGGGGCCCCGAGTCCAGGTTTGCACCTTCTGTCCCTGAGGGGCGGGGCGGGGGAGGGGGGAAGCCGACCCGAGGGTCCGCTTCGACCACCGCTCCCCCAGGGAAGGGGGAAGCCGGCCCGAGGGCCCGCTTCGACCACCGTTCCCTTTCCCACCCCTCACGCCTCGTCTCTTCGGTCGGGAAGGGGGAAGCCGGCCGAGGCCCGCTTCAACCACCGTTCCCGACCAGACGAGGCGCCGCCATAATACACGTTGTGTGGCTGACTGACCCACCGTATCAGCCAGCCACCCTACTTGGGAGGGCTGGTTGGGACACCGGGAGTCCCCGCCCTGTGCCCCACCCTCCCGCCCGGCGGTTGCGGGGAGATATACTCCCCTAGTCGCCGGGCTCTCCCCACCTCCGCGGAGGAATGGGGTGGGGGTCCTAGTGACCCCCCTCCCGCATATCCGAATTACGTTTCGGATTTGCGGTTAGGGGGGGAGGGGCATTTTCGACGGCTTATCTCCATCGATACCCTCTCCCCCCCTTATTTTTATCCAATGCCCTTTTTCGGGCGAGTCGGTGGTCTGTGGGTGTAGGGCCTTGGCCTCAGCCTTGCCCTCCACCCACTACCTTCACCCGTTGCTGCTGCCCTTGGAGGGGCAGCAGGGGGGGCGGCGGTGGCGGCGCCACAGCCACCCCTACTGCAGGGGGGCGGTCAGCATCGCTGCCGCCACCATCAGAGTGGTGAGTCGGTGAAGTACCACCACCGCCACCCTTCTGTCTCCGATTCTTCTTCTCTGGTTTCCGCGGGGGCACCGTGCCCCCTACGGGGTCCCGCCTTGCTGGTGCATGGGGGGAGCAGGAGGGGGAGGGGGGAGGAGGAGATGGTGGACCCACCATCCTCCTAAGTTCGTCCTCCTCTGACGAATCAGCGTCCCCCTCCCTACTCCTGCTCCTCCCGCTCTCCACTGGCGGTGCCTCTCGCGCCGCCTCCTTTTCCTTCCCCGACCCTCTGCCCTTCTTCGAATCTCTTCCGCCTCCTCCTTCTGCGTCATTATTGACTCGCAGAAGGAGGAGAATGCGTCCCATCTCTTCTCACTCCCGAGGATCGCCCCGACTATCCTCGGGAGTGAGAGGTCCTGGCCCAAGGCCCGGACCATGACTCCGCGCTCGGTACTCCAGGCGGGGCAGTCCTGGAGTGTATGTTGCGCGGAGTCATGGTCATTTCCGCAATGGTGGCAGGAAGTTGTGCGTTCCTTCCCGATTCGGCACAGGTACTCACCGAAGCAGCCATGCCCGGTGAGCACCTGTGCCATCCTGAATGTCAGGGTTCCGCGTGCCCTTCCTACCCACTCCTGCAGGAAGGGCCGGACGGCCTCGACGGTCCTCCTCCCGTACCTGGCGTTGGCCAGAAGCCTTTGCCATCTCTCGAGGAGGACCCGCCGAGTCTGGTGCTTCATCTCACGTATTGCCCTGGCGAGCGGTTCTCCGTGCCCCCTGTACGGATGAGCTCACGCTTCCTGTCGTACATTCTCTTGTACGACAGGGCCATGAGCTCTAGGGGGGGCATGCTCGCCAGGACCGTCGCCGCCACGCAGGACACAGTGCGGTAGCACCGCGCTACCCTGACCGCCAGCACCCTCTGCACTCTGCGCAATTGTGCCTGCATCGGGCGACTGGCGGCCAGGGCTTCCGCCCAGATTGGCGCACCATATAGCGCCACCGAATTTAAAATTCCTGCGTGGAGGCGACGAGCCTTCCCGTCTGGTCCCCCGACGTTGGGCATGAGCCTGCCCAATCGGGCGGATACCACCCTTAGTCGGGGGACCAGTCTATTTACATGCTCCCTGAAGCACCAGGTGCCGTCCAATTTGAGGCCCAGATAGTTCATCTGGGCCTCCAGCGGAACCCTGACTACGCCAACCCGCACCCAGGCTTGGGGTGGCTTCCTTCCCTTTTGATGAAAGAATATGGCTTCCGTTTTTCTTTCAGCCACCACCAAGCCCAGGTTGCGGATGGCACGCACAACTCTGCCACCGCGATGTTGGCCGTGTTCACGGCATCCCCCCAGTCGTTCCCCCCGGCCAGTATCAAAGTATCGTCTGCGTAACAGACGATACTGCAGCCAGGGGGGAGGGCTGTCCGGAGGACTGAATCGTATCCGAGGTTCCACAGTAGTGGGCCCAGAACTGAGCCCTGTGGAACCCCGCAGCTCATTCCCCTCTCGCGCACCTTGCCGTCGGCGTCTGTCCACGTGAGACGCCGACCCCGGAAATAATCCTCGATGACGGCCACGAGGTAGGGTGGGAAGCGGAAGTAACTCCGCATCGCCTGCACCACCCTACCCCAGGGCAGGGTGTTGAACGCGTTGGCGATATCCAACGATATCGCCACCGCCACCCTGCCCTCCATCACGATGGCCTCCGAGAGGGATCTCAGATGCTTGATTGCATCTACAGTAGATCTCCCCTCCCGGAAGCCATATTGACCGTCATCGAGGTTGGGACCTTCCCGGGACATATGCTCCTGGAGGCGGGCAGCGATAATCCGCTCAAACAGTTTGCCCGCTTCGTCCAGGAGACATATGGGCCGGTACGCGGAGGGGAGTCCTCCGGTTTGCCCTCTTTTTGGAGGAGGACCACATTGGCCTCCCCCAGACTGGGGGGAACCTCCTCTCCCTGAGGGCTCGCGAGAATAGCGAGGCGAACCTCCCGCTTAGATACCCTGAGGCCAGGGTTAGGACGCGGCCGGGGATGCCATCCGGTCCGGGAGCTTTCCCGTTCTTGACCTTTTGACACCCCCGGTCACCTCCTCCTCTGTGACCCCCGGCACCTCCCCCTGTTGTTCGGGGGATGGTGGGATGTATGGGGTGATGGGGTTACCCTCCCCAACCGGGAAAAGGGTTCCCATCACCCTCTCCAAGAACCGGGGGTCAAGCGTCACCGTCTTAGGGGGCGTCCATGGTCTCATTTTCTGCATTACCATTCTGTATGGACGCCCCCACGGGTCAGCGTCTAGTGAGAGGAGGAGGTCGTCCCACCCTCTTCCTCTGGCCACCCCGATGGCCTCTCTCAATTCCACTGCTGCTTTGCAGAATTCCATCCGGGTGGCCAGAACGGCCTCAGGGTCCTGGGGTCGCTTGTTCCGCTCGTTTCGAAACGTCCGCCTGGCGTGGACCGACCTGCGCCTCAACTCGGCTATATGGTCGGACCATCACCAGGCGGACCGTTTCGGGCAGGACCTGACTCTGGGCATGGAGGCATCGCACGCCTGTGCGAGTATATCCATGACCTCCATGACCTCAGAGTCAAGGTCCTGCCCCTCCCTTCGTCGTGGCCAGGTGGAGCCCTCCAGGGAGATCTCCAGGGTCTCCCTGTTTAGCTTGGCCAGTGACCATCTCCCGGGTCGGGGTTCCTTCCTTTCGACTGGCCGCAGGCCATTGGGGGTGACGGACAGTTCCATCTCGATAATGAGATGGTCCGACAAGGTCTCAATCTCGTCCGCCACCCTCCAGGTCTGCACCCTCCCCATGGCAGCAGGGGTTGCCCACGTTAGGTCAATGATTGACTCCCCCTGCTGCCCCACGAATGTGGCTTTGTCTCCTTCATTGAGGATGTGCAGACCTAGGCCCGCGGCCCAGTCCACTGTTTCCTCCCCCCTCCTGTCACCGCGCCGGGATCCCCACACTTCTGACTTTGCATTAAAATCCCCGGCAACGATGACAGGACCCTGGAGATGCTGTCTCACAGCATCTCCAATCTCTTGGAGCCTGGACCTGTACTCAATCAGGTCCAGGCTCTTTGCTGGGGGGAGGTATACCCCGACCACGATGGTCACTCCCCACCTGACCACGACGTACCCCCGGCCTCTACTCAGAAATTTTGCCGGGGGTGAGCTTTCGCTCGCCTTCCATGTGATAGCGACAGAGCCCCTGTCGTCCCCAAACCACCTTGGTGGTTTCTGGGGACACAGTAGGGCTCTGCCGCTATCCCTAGCCCTGCACCGCGCTCCGCCATCGAGTGCTCGAACAGTGGTTGAGCTTGGCGGGCGCGGTGCAGGTTTGCTTGTAGCAGCCTGGTGGTCATTGTTTGTCGGTTGGACTAATAGTAACCTTCCCACCAGGCTGCTCTCCCTCGTCGCTCTCAGCAGTTTCCACTGGACGTGGACGCTTTTCTCCTCTCTTCTCCTCCACCTCCATTAGCTCTTCCTCCGCCTGCGTGGAGGGCGGAGGGGGTGGTGGAGGTGGAAGTCGCTTCCTTTGCGGGAGCGGTGATGGAGCCTTTTCAGCCTCTCCACTTTCCGCCTCCCTTTTTCTATTTTCCTCCTTGCCGCTGGGGGGACAGGAGGGTCCTGGGGCTTCGGTGCGGACGCCTCTCGCCTCTCCACTGTCCCTCCCGCGGTTCTCCTTCTTCCCTTCGGTGGCCGGCAGGCTGGTCCTCCCATCCTGTGTCCTGCCGGCACACCTGCATCAGCACATATTTGGCACCTGGCTCTCGACTCGCAGTCTCTCGCCAGGTGCCCTTGTTCTCCGCATCTATAGCAGTTTCTCTTCTGTCTGCGTTGTTTTTTGCAGTTTTGCTGCACATGTCCCTGCTCTAGGCATTTATAGCACTGTAATGGTCTTGCTTGCAGCATTTCCACCTTCACTTGCGTCCACCCTATTCTTATATTCCCCATCTCAGCAATCCTTTTTGCTGCCAAGACGGGGCACTGGATCCATAATGATCCTATTCCATTCGGGGTCACCCTTATTTTCCCCGTTTTAACTTCCGTCCTTTCACACCCACCTGCCTTGGCCACTTCCTCTGCAGCTTCCTCCTCCGTGGTGGATATCTCCAGGTTCCTCAACCTTAATTCCCCCATTTTTTGGGGTCTGCTGATTTTTGCTCTATCGGACATTATATCTCTCAGTTTTTCCGCGAGAATGTCCGCCCTTTTGCCTCTTTCCTCGCCTGGGATTTCGAGGACCAACGCTCCCGTGATTCCAACCCTGGTCTTGAGCTTGTCAATACCTATGCCATTTAGATTAATTTTCTTCTTGGCTTCCATCAACAGCTCTTTGTATTGGCTTCTGTCTGCTGTTATCGTGACAGCTGCCGTATTGGGGACCTTTCTTTTGATTTTTTTGTCCTCCGCCTTTTTCCTATTTCCTTCTCTCTTTGTCCTTTCAGCTTCCCTTCCTCGCTCTTCCCTTTTCATCTCTCTCTTCTCCCTTCTTCCTACCACCCTCGACCATGGCACTTCTTGGGACGTTGGAGCAGGTATATCCTCCCTGCGCTTCACTTGTTCGTCCTTTCCGGGATTTTGGACCTGGGGCTGTCTGATGCCCATTTCTCGCTCTCTATTTCCTCCTTTCACTTTTGGTAAGGGGTCTTCTTCTCCCTTTCTCTATTTATTTGGGGTGCCAGGGTTCCTAGCACCTTCAATACCATTCTTGTTACCTTTTCCTCCAGGTCCTCTTTCTTTTCTGTCTGTATTTCCTCTGTTTTCTCCACCCTTATTTTCTTCCTGAGTGGGATATTCTCTTTTATCGTTGGTCCCTTCCTTTCCACCTTGATGACCCTGGTTTCCATTTTGTTCCCCATTGAGCTTGTCGTAACTTTCGGGATGAGGCCCTTCTGCACCTCTATTACCCCAATGGGCATATCCTCTTCCTCCTCCATTAGATCCGCAATTGGAGGGGAAATTCTTCCCCCTCCAATTTTTTCCTTTTTTACATCGACATAGGTCGGAGGCGAGGAGGCACCCGGAGCCATCCGCGGTGCCCCCTTTATACTCCGGTCTATTTTCCCATCCGGTTTCGGAGGCGGGGGGGACAACGCCACAGGAGGCGCTACCTCCCTTATACTCCGGAGAGTTCCTTTGATCTCCTCCAACTCTTTTTTGACGTCCTTCAGGGATTTCTTTAGGTTATTATTTTCCACCCTGAGTTCCTCGATTATGTCGAGATTATCCCCACATTTGTCGTTGGCTATATGTTTGGCCATGAGATTTGTGCCTGCCGCTATAGCGGCAGCAGCATCTCGTAGGGCTTTTACGTGCGTCCCCTTCAGGTTCTTTGATTTAACCGAAAAACCTAGCACCTTCATGGATGCCTCCAGTACAGAGGCAGTTAACTCTCTGAAGGGGGCTTCCTCCATATCCTCCATAAGTCTTTTGACCTCTGCCTTGTACTTCCTATTCCTTGAGCAATCTTGGAATTCCTCTATCGGGTTTTCCATTCCTTTAAGAATGTCCTCCTCCCTCTTTTGGGCTAGGAATTCCTGTTTTCTTTGCAGGAAGATCTTCTTCTTGCGGTATTCCCCGGTTGTTTCCGGCCTTCCTCTGCCTCTTAGGGCTTTTTCTGCGAACTGCTCTTCGTCTGTTTCGCCGTCCGTGTTGCGGGGGATATCAAATTTCCCTGTTTTTAATTCTTTCTCCAGCTCCTCTCGTGAGCTGGAGTCAGACTCAGACCCAACGATATCTATTTCAATAGGGGATCGTGATCTGCCACTGTCCCCTACCTTATTCCCTTTTGTTTTTAGGGATTTGGAACTCCTTAGTTCCATTCTTCCTTTCACCTGCTCAGGGTGATTATTGGAGGTGACCGTTACCGGTGCCCTCTTGCGAGAGCAGTTACCGGCTGTCTCCTCGCTCCTTCCTTTACTTGCCAGGGTCGTCATAATTGCCAGGGTCGTCATACTTTGGTCCGTGTCCGTTGAGTCATTGGATAAGATAGAGTCTGTCATTTTTGTTTCCAACCCACCACTCTGCACGGCTCCGGTGCCCGGGCATGCCTGCATCCCCCCGGAAAGGGGGAGCCTCCGAGTTCCCCCAGAGGAGCACCATATGGCACGGGCCGACGGAATATTACATCGTCGGCACTGGCCTCCCGCCCCCTACACGCGCCCTGACCACCATCTCTGGTGGCCAGACCGCTTTCGGGGGTCCCACACCTCCGACAATGTGGGCACCGTGCAGAGCGCCGCCACGCGGGGGGCCCCATGGAAGGAGATAGTTCACCGGTGTCGCACCCCACCGGGATCGTCTTCCCCATGGCAGCCAGCGTGCTCGCGCCGCTCGAGGGTCCGCTTTAGGGTGATGCGATCGCATTCCCTCGGGCACAGCACACAGGGGCTCCGACCCCGCCTCGGAATACGTCCGAGCGGCCCGGAGCACCCCTCCACCCCCCGGGTACCGCGAGGGGTTCCAAACCCTCGCGGTGTGCAGACCCGGGTATGGGTACCTCTCTCCGCCTGGCCGTGGCCAGAACGGATGAGGGAGAGGATCGTTCCCTTCGGCTGCCGGAGCACCGGCGTGCAATGCCTCCGGGAATGAGTCCTCTGAATGGCGCATGAGGGTGTCTCGACCCCGACCTCGGAATACGTCCGAGCGGCCCGAGACACCCCTCCACCCCCCGGGTACCGTGGGGCAAGCCCCACGGTGTGCAGACCCGGGTGTGGGTTCCTCTGTCCGTCCGACCGAGGCCGAACGGGTGAGGGAAGTCGGGGAGTCCACCTTCGAGACGAAGGTGGGGTCCTCTCCCCTCGTCACCCTAGGGTGCCCCGACCCCGACCTCGGAATAAGTCCGAGCGGCCCGGGACATCCCCTCCACCCCCCAGGTACCGTGGGAATAGTTCCACGGTGTGCAGACCCGGGTGTGGGATCCTTCATTCGCCCAGCCGTGGCTGGGACGAGCGAAGGAGAGAGATCCTCCCCTCTTCGGCTGCCGGAGCACCGGCGTGCAATGCCTAGGAGGGTGGGATCTCTCAGGACGCGGTAGCGTACCCCGACCCCGACCTCGGAAACGTCCGAGCGGCCCGGAGTACCCCTCCGCATCTCAGGCACCACGGGGGAGGAGGATCCCCATGGGGTGGAGCCCTGGATGCGGGTACGTCCCTCCGCCCCGGTCTAACCGTAACGGTCCAACCGAGGCGGGAGGAAAGGGTTCTCTCTCTTCGGCTGCCGGAACACCGGCGTACAATGCCTCGGAGAGAGAGGTCCCCTTCCTGGAGCGAGTGTGGAGGAGGTCATCCCTGTCGGCTGCCGGAGCACCGGCGTGCAATGCCTTCAGGGATGATGATCTCCTCCCACCCACTCTGTGACCGTGCTGGTCATGGACCAGGCTGGTCACTCAGCCCGGTCGGGTGCTCTTGGTCCAGTCCCTCCGTACAGACCACTCCGGCTTGGTAGAACCTGCCAGGGGCCGAAACCCCCGCCGGCACAGCTCTGTACATCATCGGGACCTTCAAGCCTCCCCACCACGTCAAGGTGGCACCCACGGGGAGGTCAGCGGAGACGGCGGACGTACCGTCCCGGGTTCTTGGTCGCTAGACGGATCGCCTAAAAGCTGAGTACGCTCAGCGGAGTTCGCCGAGGGATGAACCCCTTTTTTTTTTTTTTTTTTTTTTTTTTGACGAGGAGGAAATCCATCATGGATACCCTGACCCTCGGGGAAGGGCCAGGGTTATGCCGGACTCCTACCGGCTAAAACCTCCCCGGGTGGCGCTGCGAAGGGACTTGGGTCGGGGCCCCGGTGCCGCGTAACTGCTAATCGTGGCCCCGAGTCCAGGTTTGCACCTTCTGTCCCTGAGGGGCGGGGCGGGGGAGGGGGGAAGCCGACCCGAGGGTCCGCTTCGACCACCGCTCCCCCAGGAGAAGGGGGAAGCCGGCCCGAGGGCCCGCTTCGACCGCCGTTCCCCTTTCCCACCCCTCACGCCTGGTCTCTTCGGTCGGGAAGGGGGAAGCCGGCCGAGGCCCGCTTCACCGCCGTTCCCGACCAGACGAGGCGCCGCCAATACACACGTTGTGTGGCTGACTGACCCACCGTATCAGCCAGCCACCCTACCTTGGGAGGGCTGGTTGGGACACCGGGAGTCCCCGCCCTGTGCCCCACCCTCCCGCCCGGCGGTTGCGGGGAGATATACTCCCCTAGCCGCCGGGCTCTCCCCACCTCCGCGGAGGAATGGGGCGGGGGGTCCTAATGACCCCCCTTCCGCATATCCGATTTATCATCGGAACTGCGATTTAAAGGGGGGGAGGGGCATTTTTCTCGACGGTTTTGTTGCCATCGATACCCTCTCCCCCCCTTACTTTCACCCGACTCCCTTTCTTGGGGGAGTCGGCGGTCTGCGGGTGTAGGGCCTCGGCCTGAGCCGTGCCCTCCACCCGCTACCTCCTCCCGTCGCTGCTGCCCTCAGCGCAGCAGCGGGGGGTGGCGGTGGCGGCGGCGGCGGCCCTACCGCAGGGGCGGCGGTCAGCATTGCCGCCGCCATCATCAGAGGGGTGAGTCTGTGTAAAACCACCACCGCCACCCCTCTGTCTCCGCCTCTTCTTCTTTGGTTTCCGCGGGGGCACCGTGCCCCCTGCGGGCTCCCCGTCTCGCTGCTGGTGCCTGGGGGGGAGCAGGAGGGGGAGGGGGGGAGGAGGTGGTGGTTGACCCACCATCCTCCTCAGTTCGTCCTCCTCCGACGAGTCGACGTCCCCCTCCCTACTCCTGCTTCTCCCCGCCCTCCATTGGCGGTGCCTCTCGCGCCGCCTCCGTTTTCTTCCCCTGCCTTCTGCCCTTCTCCGCATCTCTTCCGCCTCCTCCTTCTGCGTCATGACTGATTCGCAGAAGGAGGAGAATGCGTCCCATCTGTTCTCACTCCCGAGGATCGCCCCGACTATCCCCGGGAGTGAGAGGTCCTGGCCCAAGGCCCTGACCATGACTCCGCGCTCAGCACTCCAGGCGGGGCATTCCTCGAGTGTATGCTGCGCGGAGTCATGGTCGTGTCCGTAATGGTGACATGTCGCCGTGCGCTCCTTGCCTATGCGGCACAGGTACTCACCGAAGCATCCATGCCCGTGAGCACCTGTGCCATCCTGAAGGTCAGGGTCCCGTGGGCCCTTCCTACCCACTCTGGCAGGAAGGGCCGGATGGCCTCGACGGTCCTCCTTCCATACCTGGCATTAGCCAGGAGTCCTTGCCATCTTTGAAGGAGGACCTGTCGAGTCTGGTGCTTCATCCTTCTTATTGTCCTGGCGAGCGGTTCTTCCGCCCCCCCCATATGCAGGAGCTCACGCTTCCTGTCATACATTCGATTGTATGACAGGGCCATGAGCTCCAAGGGGGGCATGGTCGCCAGGACCGTCGCCGCCACGTGGGATACCGTTCGATAGCATCGAGCCACCCTGACCGCCAGCGCCCTTTGCACCCTGCGTAGGGTTGCTTGTATTGGGCGACTGACAGCCAGGGCTTTCGCCCATATCGGTGCCCCGTACAGGGCCACCGAATTGAGTACCCCAGCGTGGAGGCGACGCGCCTTCCCATCTGGTCCCCCGGTTCTCGGCATGAGTCTGCTGACTCCATTGGAGACAGCCCTCAACCGGGGGACCAGGCGATTGAAGTGTTGTTTGAAGCACCAGGTGCCGTCCAGGGTGAGGCCCAGATATCTCATCTGGGCCTCTATTGGGACCCTGACCCTTCCTACTCTTATCTGGGCCTGGGGTGGCTTCATCCTCCTGCCATGGAGGAATATCGCCTCCGTTTTTCTTTCCGCCACCACCAGGCCCAGTCCGCGAATAGAGCGCACGACGCATGCCACCGCGAAGTTGGCCGTTCTCACGGCCTCCCCCCAGTCTCTCCCCCCGGCTAGGATGAGTGTATCATCGGCGTAGCAGATGATGCTACAGCCGGGGGGGAGGGCAGTTTGGAGGACAGAGTCGTAACCGAGGTTCCACAGGAGGGGGCCCAAAACGGACCCCTGTGGAACCCCGCAACTCATGCCCCTCTCGCATACCTTGCCGTCGGCGTCTCTCCAGGCTAGACGCCGACCCCGGAAGTAATCTCTGACGACGGCCACGAGGTAGGGTGGGAATTGGAAGTGGCCTTCCATGGCCTCCACCACCCTACCCCAGGGCAGGGTGTTGAATGCGTTGGCGATGTCTAAAGACACCGCCACCGCCACCCCGCCCTCCTGCACAATGGCCTCCGAGAGGGACCGCAGACGCCGAATCGCGTCCACGGTCGAACGTCCCTCCCGGAAGCCGTATTGGCCGTCGTCAAGATTCGGACCTTCCCGGGACATATGCTCCACGAGGCGGGCAACTATGACGCGCTCGAAGAGCTTGCCCGCCTCGTCCAGGAGACATATGGGCCGGTATGCGGAGGGGGTGTCCTCCGGTTTGCCCTCTTTACGGAGGAGGACCACATTGGCCCTCCCCCAGACTGGGGGGAACCTGCGTTCCCTCAGGGCTCGCGAAAAGATATTCGCGAGCCTTCCGCCTAGGTACCCCGAGGCCAGGGTAAGGACGCGGCCGGGGATTCCATCGGGTCCTGGCGCCTTACGGCTTTTGACCCTTTTGATGGCCCCGGCCACCTCCTCCTCAGTGACCCCCGGTACTACCCCTTGTTGTTCAGGGGTGGGTGCAATGTACGGGCCTATGGGGTCTCCTCCCCTGATCGGGAAGAGGGTCCCCATGACCCGCTCCAAAAACCGGGGGTCGAGCGTCTCCGTTAGCGGGGGCGTCCATGGTTTCAATTTGTTCATTACCATCTTGTATGGACGCCCCCACGGATCCGCGTCCAGCGAGAGGAGGAGGGTGTCCCACCCTTTACCTCTGGCTGCCCCAATCGCGTCCCTCAGGGATGCCGCCGCGAGGCAGAACTCCCTTCGGGCAGCCAGAACAGCCTCGGGGTCCGAATGAGGGTCGTTGCGTACCCTTCTAAAGGCCCGCCTGAGGTGGACCGACTTATGCCTGAGATCGGCTATGGCGTCGGTCCACCACCAGGCGGACCTTTTGGGGCAGGACCTGACTCTGGGCATGGCTTCGTCACACGCATGTGCGATGACTTCCATAATTTCCATAACCTCAGAGTCGAGGTCCCGCCCCTCTTCCTGCCGTGGCCAGGTGGCAGCCTCCAGGGAGATGTCCAAGGCTTCCCTGTTCAGCTGGTTCAAGGACCATCTCCCTGGTCGGGGTTGCTTCTGTGGTTGCCTGGACCGCAGGCCCTCGGGGGTGACGGACAGCTCCATCTCTATCAAGAGATGATCCGAGAGAGCTTCGAGCTCGTCCGCCACCCTCCAACTCCGCACCCGCTTCAGGGCCGCGGGGGAAGCCCAAGTGAGGTCGATGATCGATTCCCCCCGCGACCCTACGAACGTTGACTCCCTTCCTTCGTTCAGCAGGTGCAGGTCAAGGCCCGCGGCCCAATCTTCCACCTCCTCCCCCCTCCTGTCACCATCCCGGGATCCCCACAACTCCGACTTCGCATTGAAGTCCCCGGCGATGATGACAGGTTCGGGGAGGTACCGTCTGACGGCCCTCCCCATATCTCGGAGCCTGGACTTGAAGCTCGGTAAGTCCAGGCTCTTTGTTGGGGGGAGGTATACCCCGACCACAGTCAGGACCCCCCACCTGGCCACGACATACCCCTCTCCGCTACCCATATAGGTAGCGGGGGGAGAATTTCCGCCCGCCTTTCAAATAATTGCGACGGAGCCCAAGTTGTCCCCAAACCATCTTGGATGGTTTCTGGGGACTTTGTAGGGCTCCGCCACAATTCCCAGTCCTGCACCGCGCTCGGTCATGGTATGCTCGAATAACGGCAGTGCCTGCCGAGCGCGGTGCAGATTCGATTGGAGGAGCCGTGTGTCCATTACAATTGGATTAGTAATTTCTCCACAGGCCCCTCCTCTTCCTCACTCCCACTACTTCTTACGGGTCGCTGTCTTTTCTCTCCCCTTCTTTCAATGTCCATGTCCTCCCCCTTATCCTGCGGTTCATCTACCGGGGTAGCTGGACCCAAGGACTCTACAGGTGGGGAGGGCTCTCGCTCCTTGTTCCCACTTCCGTCCGTTATTTCCTTAGAGGGAGAAGGGGGGGCTGGTGGCATCGGTGCGTTTGCCTCCGCTTCCTGCCCCTCATCCCTCTTCTTGTTCCTCCTCTTATTGGGGGGCGACACGCCGGTCCCCCCATTCGGTGACCCGCTGGTTTTCCCGCCGCTGCACATACGGCGCATCTTGCCGCTTTTACGCAGTTGCGGGCCAGATGGTCCGTTTCGCCGCATCTGTAGCAGATATTTCTTCTGTCTACATTGTTACTACAGTTCTGCTGCACATGTCCTCTTTCGAGGCATCTATAGCACTGCAGGGGCCTTGTATCCAAAAGCTCCGCTCTTACCTGTGTCCAACCCAGAGACAGCGTCCCTTTCTCCGCCACTTTTTTGGCTGCTGCAAGTGGGCATCTCATCCATAGTGACCTGTATCCTGACGGTGTGGTTCTTATCACTCCCGTTTGGACCTGCTCCACTTTGCAGCAGCCAATTTGGGCCACTCGCTGTGCAGCCTCCTCCTCTGAGGTGGACACCTCCAGGCCCCTGATCCTTATCTCCCCCATCTTTTGCGGGCGGGTCACCTTCGCCTTATCTGTGAGTATCTCACTTAGCTTCTTGGCGAGACCGTCTGCCTGCGCATTACGATCCTCGCCTGGGATCTCCAAGATCAGGGCTCCCGTGACACCCCTGTCTCGTCCTGATCTTGGAGATCCCTAGTTCTTCTATATTGATTTTTCTTTTTTGCTTCCGTTAGGATCTCTTTGTACTTCCCTTTTTTCCGCGGAGATTGAGATCGCCGCGGTATTGGGAACTCTCTTTTTGCTCTTTTTATCCACACTTTTCTCCTTTACTACTATTTTCGGGAGCATTTTTCCTTCCTCTTTTTTTTTTCTCTCTCTTCTTCTTTCTTTTCGACCCACCACCGTTGCCCAGGATTCCTTGGGTTCCGAGCTGAACCTCGGGGCCTTTGCGGTAGGGGTGGTCTTCCTCCCTTGGGGGTGGTGGTGGAGCCTTGAGCTGTTGCTGCGGCCCCTGTTTCCTTTGGCCGTTCGGCATTATCCTTCCTCCTTTCTTTTCCCTTTCTTCTGGGCAGTTTCTTCATTACGACCCTGGTCTGCCTTATTTTTATTCTCCCATAGTTTCATCGCTTCATGGACTATGGAAGTAATTTTTTCCTCCTCAGTGTTTTTCCCTATTGGTTGGTTTCCTCTGTCCATTCTTACTTTTGTGCTAATTGCACATCCTCCCTTATTCTTAGTTTCCCCTCCTTTTGGGATGCACGTTTGTCTTTATCAGCCCTCGCTGTATCTCGATTGCCCCCACCACCATTGCCTCTTCTTCCTCCATATCTACGGATGGAGGTAAGATTCTTCTCTCCTTTCTTCCCTTCCTCCTTTCCTCTTCACTTACATATTCCGTGGGCGAGAGGGTCGCCGTCTCGGGTGACAGCACCCTCTTTACACCACGGAAAACGTTTTCTTCGCATGTCTTGGGCGAGGAGGACACCTTCATTGATGACGGTGCCTTCTTTATACTTGGACATGTATCCTGTCCGCGCTCCAGGGGCGAGGGGGACACCGCCCTCGCTGGTGGTGCTTTTCTCATATTTTGGAGAGTTTCCCTCATCTCCTCCAGTTCCTTCTTCATTTGCTTCTGCGATGCCTTGAGCTGCCGATTCTCCTCCCTTAGCTCATCCAGGAGATCCATTTCCTCCCCGCCTGGTCCCATGGCCATTCTTTTCTCGAGCGTTGACGTTCCTGCTGTGATGGCTGCCGACGCGTCCCGTAGGAGTTTCACGTACGTCCCTTTCAGGTTTCTCGATCGTACTGAGAATCCCAGGATTTTGGTTGATGCCTCCAAGATTGAGGCAGCTACGTCCCTGAAGGGAGCATTCTCCATGTCCTCCGTTATTCTGTGGAGTTCTGCTCTGTACTTCCTATTCAGCGAGCAGTCCTTGAAGGCCTGCGTAGGATTTTCCAATCCCTTTAGCAGGCTCTCCTCCTTCTTAATCTTCAGTAGACTCTCCTTCTTGGCCATGAAGATTTTTTTCTTCTCATATTCCCCTGTTGTTCGGAGTCTGCCTCTCGGACGAGTTGCCTTCTCGGCAAACTTCTCATCGTCTGTTTCCCCGTTGGACTTAGTGGGGATGTCCCACTTCCCTTCGGGGTGGTCTTTTCCGTCCGAGGATGTATCTTCGGCCGAAGGTGTGGGTTCACCCTCGTCCGAGTACGAGCTGGACCTGTCGGAGTTTTCTTTGTTTGCCTTTGTTGGCACTCCGGAGTCCCTCCTTTTCGGCAACCGGCTGGTGCTTGGTTGGCTCTCCGGGATATCCCCGTCCTTCCTTCTGGAGCTGCATGCTCGCTCCACGTTGTTCGTGTCCTTTTTCGTTGCCAGGGTCGTCTTATCATTGTCCAGGTCCGAGTAAGAATTGTAAGAAGAGTCAGTCATTTTTTGTTTCCAACCCACCACTCTGCACGGCTCCGGTGCCCGGGCATGCCCGCATCCCCCCGGAAAGGGGGAGCCTCCGAGTTCCCCCAGAGGAGCACCATATGGCACGGGCCGACGGAATATTACATCGTCAGCACTGGCCTCCCGCCCCCTACACGCGCCCTGACCACCATTCTGGTGGCCAGACCGCTTTCGGGGGTCCCACACCTCCGACAATGTGGGCACCGTGCAGAGCGCCGCCACGCGGGGGGCCCCATGGAAGGAGATAGTTCACCGGTGTCGCACCCCACCGGGAACGTCTCCCCCATGGCAGCCAGCGTGCTCGCGCCGCCCGAGGGTCCGCTTTAGGGTGATGCGATCGCATTCCCTCGGGCACAGCACACAGGGGCTCCGACCCCGCCTCGGAATACGTCCGAGCGGCCCGGAGCACCCCTCCACCCCCCGGGTACCGTGAGGGGTTCCAAACCCTCACGGTGTGCAGACCCGGGTGTGGGCACCTCTCTCCGCCTGGCCGTGGCCAGGACGGATGAGGGAGAGGATCGTTCCCTTTGGCTGCCGGAGCACCGGCGTGCAATGCCTCCGGGAATGAGTCCTCTGGTTGGCGCAGAGGGTGTCTCGACCCCGACCTCGGAATACGTCCGAGCGGCCCGAGACACCCCTCCACCCCCCGGGTACCGTGGGGCAAGCCCCACGGTGTGCAGACCCGGGTGTGGGTTCCTCTGTCCGTCCGACCGAGGCCGAACGGGTGAGGGAAGTCGGGGAGTCCACCTTCGAGACGAAGGTGGGGTCCTCTCCCCTCGTCACCCTAGGGTGCCCCGACCCCGACCTCGGAATAAGTCCGAGCGGCCCGGGACATCCCCTCCACCCCCAGGTACCGTGGGAATAGTCCCACGGTGTGCAGACCCGGGTGTGGGATCCTTCATTCGCCCAGCCGTGGCTGGGACGAGCGAGGGAGAGAGATCCTCCCCTCTTCGGCTGCCGGAGCACCGGCGTGCAATGCCTAGGAGGGTGGGATCTCTCAGGACGCGGTAGCGTACCCCGACCCCGACCTCGGAAACGTCCGAGCGGCCCGGAGTACCCCTCCGCATCTCAGGCACCACGGGGGAGGAGGATCCCCATGGGGTGGAGCCCTGGATGCGGGTACGTCCCTCCGCCCCGGTCTAACCGTAACGGTCCAACCGAGGCGGGAGGAAAGGGTTCTCTCTCTTCGGCTGCCGGAACACCGGCGTGCAATGCCTCGGAGAGAGAGGTCCCCTTCCTGGAGCGAGTGTGGAGGAGGTCATCCCTGTCGGCTGCCGGAGCACCGGCGTGCAATGCCTTCAGGGATGATGATCTCCTCCCACCGCTCTGTGACCGTGCTGGTCATGGACCAGGCTGGTCACTCAGCCCGTCGGGTGCTCTTGGTCCAGTCCCTCCGTACAGACCACTCCGGCTTGGTAGAACCTGCCAGGGGCGAAAACCCCCGCCGGCACAGCTCTGTACATCATCGGGACTTCAAGCCTCCCCACCACGTCAAGGTGGCACCCACGGGGAGGAGGGATGAACCCTGACTCAAGGCGAGGTAAGGGTTAGAGATTGTTGAGTACGCTCGACTGAGCACACGCGCAACGCACGAGCCCAGGAAAGGTGGGAGACAGCCAAGTATCGAGCACGCTTGATCGAGACTGCGAACGCACAATCCCGTTGCTTAGTCGGTCGGTCGGTAGTCGGAAAGCGAAGGCAGACCGAACGGTCCGGATATTCTCTTACACTATCGGTATGAAGCGTTAGATGGAATCGGCGGTATGGGATCGGTCTGGTGCTCAGGAGCTCGATTGCCCCGCGCGTTTTATAGTCATAGTGCGCTACGATTGATACGTCGGCAAATCGAGCGGTGCGCCTATCAGCGCGAGGCATGGCGACGGCGCGTGTCTCGGGCGCGTACGCTAGCGGCAAGCGCGTGGAATCCTCCGCGAGCGCGATAGCGGCGGCGCGCGATATTTCGCTCGATTATAGGTGCGCGAAGCGCCGTTCTTCGCCCGACAGGTGGTCGGTCGGGCCGGNTTCCCTGTTTTTAATTCTTTCTCCAGCTCCTCTCGTGAGCTGGAGTCAGACTCAGACCCAACGATATCTTTTCAATAGGGGATCGTGATCTGCCACTGTCCCCTACCTTATTCCCTTTGTTTTTTGGATTTGGAACTCCTTAGTTCCATTCTTCCTTTCACCTGCTCAGGGTGATTATTTGGAGGTGACCGTTACCGGTGCCTCTTGCGAGAGCAGTTAACCGGCTGTCTCCTCGCTCCTTCCTCTTACTTGCCAGGGTCGTCATAATTGCCAGGGTCGTCATACTTTGGTCCGTGTCCGTTGAGTCATTGGATAAATAGAGTCTGTCATTTTTGTTTCCAAACCCACCACTCTGCACGGCTCCGGTGCCCGGGCATGCCCGCATCCCCCCGGCAAGGGGGAGCCTCCGAGTTCCCCCGGAGGAGCACCATATGGCACGGGCCGACGGAATATGACATCGTCGGCACGGCCTCCCGCCCCCTACACGCGCCCTGACCACCATCTCTGGTGGCCAGACCGCTTTCGGGGGTCCCACAGACCGCTTTCGGGGGTCCCCACACCTCGACAATGTGGGCACCGTGCAGAGCGCCGCCACGCGGGGGGCCCATGGAAGGAGATAGTTCACCGGTGTCGCACCCCACCGGGAACGTCTCCCCATGGCAGCCAGCGTGCTCGCGCCGCCCGAGGGTCCGCTTTAGGGTGATGCGATCGCATTCCCTCGGGCACAGCACACAGGGGCTCCGACCCCGCCTCGGAATACGTCCGAGCGGCCCGGAGCACCCCTCCACCCCCGGGTACCGCGAGGGGTTCCAAACCCTCGCGGTGTGCAGACCCGGGTATGGGTACCTCTCTCCGCCTGGCCGTGGCCAGAACGGATGAGGGAGAGGATCGTTCCCTTCGGCTGCCGGAGCACCGGCGTGCAATGCCTCCGGGAATGAGTCCTCTGAATGGGCGCATGAGGGTGTCTCGAACCCCGACCTCGGAATACGTCCGAGCGGCCCGAGACACCCCTCCACCCCCCGGGTACCGTGGGGCAAGCCCCACGGTGTGCAGACCCGGGTGTGGGTTCCTCTGTCCGTCCGACCGAGGCCGAACGGGTGAGGGAAGTCGGGGAGTCCACCTTCGAGACGAAGGTGGGGTCCTCTCCCCTCGTCACCCTAGGGTGCCCCGACCCCGACCTCGGAATAAGTCCGAGCGGCCCGGGACATCCCCTCCACCCCCCAGGTACCGGGGGAATAGTTCCACGGTGTGCAGACCCGGGTGTGGGATCCTTCATTCGCCCAGCCGTGGCTGGGACGAGCGAAGGAGAGAGATCCTCCCCTCTTCGGCTGCCGGAGCACCGGCGTGCAATGCCTAGGAGGGTGGGATCTCTCAGGACGCGGTAGCGTACCCCGACCCCGACCTCGGAAACGTCCGAGCGGCCCGGAGTACCCCTCCGCATCTCAGGCACCACGGGGGAGGAGGATCCCCATGGGGTGGAGCCCTGGATGCGGGTACGTCCCTCCGCCCCGGTCTAACCGTAACGGTCCAACCGAGGCGGGAGGAAAGGGTTCTCTCTCTTCGGCTGCCGGAACACCGGCGTACAATGCCTCGGAGAGAGAGGTCCCCTTCCTGGAGCGAGTGTGGAGGAGGTCATCCCTGTCGGCTGCCGGAGCACCGGCGTGCAATGCCTTCAGGGATGATGATCTCCTCCCACCCACTCTGTGACCGTGCTGGTCATGGACCAGGCTGGTCACTCAGCCCGGTCGGGTGCTCTTGGTCCAGTCCCTCCGTACAGACCACTCCGGCTTGGTAGAACCTGCCAGGGGCCGAAACCCCCGCCGGCACAGCTCTGTACATCATCGGACCTTCAAGCCTCCCCACCACGTCAAGGTGGCACCCACGGGGAGGTCAGCGGAGACGGCGGACGTACCGTCCCGGGTTCTTGGTCGCTAGACGGATCGCCTAAAAGCTGAGTACGCTCAGCGGAGTTCGCCGAGGGATGAACCCCTTTTTTTTTTTTTTTTTTTTTTTTTTGACGAGGAGGAAATCCATCATGGATACCCTGACCCTCGGGAAGGGCCAGGGTTATGCCGGACTCCTACCGGCTAAAACCTCCCCGGGTGGCGCTGCGAAGGGACTTGGGTCGGGGCCCCGGTGCCGCGTAACTGCTAATCGTGGCCCCGAGTCCAGGTTTGCACCTTCTGTCCCTGAGGGGCGGGGCGGGGGAGGGGGGAAGCCGACCCGAGGGTCCGCTTCGACCACCGCTCCCCCAGGAGAAGGGGGAAGCCGGCCCGAGGGCCCGCTTCGACCGCCGTTCCCCTTTCCCACCCCTCACGCCTGGTCTCTTCGGTCGGGAAGGGGGAAGCCGGCCGAGGCCCGCTTCACCGCCGTTCCCGACCAGACGAGGCGCCGCCAATACACACGTTGTGTGGCTGACTGACCCACCGTATCAGCCAGCCACCCTACCTTGGGAGGGCTGGTTGGGACACCGGGAGTCCCCGCCCTGTGCCCCACCCTCCCGCCCGGCGGTTGCGGGGAGATATACTCCCCTAGCCGCCGGGCTCTCCCCACCTCCGCGGAGGAATGGGGCGGGGGGTCCTAATGACCCCCCTTCCGCATATCCGATTTATCATCGGAACTGCGATTTAAAGGGGGGGAGGGGCATTTTTCTCGACGGTTTTGTTGCCATCGATACCCTCTCCCCCCCTTACTTTCACCCGACTCCCTTTCTTGGGGGAGTCGGCGGTCTGCGGGTGTAGGGCCTCGGCCTGAGCCGTGCCCTCCACCCGCTACCTCCTCCCGTCGCTGCTGCCCTCAGCGCAGCAGCGGGGGGTGGCGGTGGCGGCGGCGGCGGCCCTACCGCAGGGGCGGCGGTCAGCATTGCCGCCGCCATCATCAGAGGGGTGAGTCTGTGTAAAACCACCACCGCCACCCCTCTGTCTCCGCCTCTTCTTCTTTGGTTTCCGCGGGGGGCACCGTGCCCCCTGCGGGCTCCCCGTCTCGCTGCTGGTGCCTGGGGGGGAGCAGGAGGGGGAGGGGGGGAGGAGGTGGTGGTTGACCCACCATCCTCCTCAGTTCGTCCTCCTCCGACGAGTCGACGTCCCCCTCCCTACTCCTGCTTCTCCCCGCCCTCCATTGGCGGTGCCTCTCGCGCCGCCTCCGTTTTCTTCCCCTGCCTTCTGCCCTTCTCCGCATCTCTTCCGCCTCCTCCTTCTGCGTCATGACTGATTCGCAGAAGGAGGAGAATGCGTCCCATCTGTTCTCACTCCCGAGGATCGCCCCGACTATCCCCGGGAGTGAGAGGTCCTGGCCCAAGGCCCTGACCATGACTCCGCGCTCAGCACTCCAGGCGGGGCATTCCTCGAGTGTATGCTGCGCGGAGTCATGGTCGTGTCCGTAATGGTGACATGTCGCCGTGCGCTCCTTGCCTATGCGGCACAGGTACTCACCGAAGCATCCATGCCCGGTGAGCACCTGTGCCATCCTGAAGGTCAGGGTCCCGTGGGCCCTTCCTACCCACTCTGGCAGGAAGGGCCGGATGGCCTCGACGGTCCTCCTTCCATACCTGGCATTAGCCAGGAGTCCTTGCCATCTTTGAAGGAGGACCTGTCGAGTCTGGTGCTTCATCCTTCTTATTGTCCTGGCGAGCGGTTCTTCCGCCCCCCCCATATGCAGGAGCTCACGCTTCCTGTCATACATTCGATTGTATGACAGGGCCATGAGCTCCAAGGGGGGCATGGTCGCCAGGACCGTCGCCGCCACGTGGGATACCGTTCGATAGCATCGAGCCACCCTGACCGCCAGCGCCCTTTGCACCCTGCGTAGGGTTGCTTGTATTGGGCGACTGACAGCCAGGGCTTTCGCCCATATCGGTGCCCCGTACAGGGCCACCGAATTGAGTACCCCAGCGTGGAGGCGACGCGCCTTCCCATCTGGTCCCCCGGTTCTCGGCATGAGTCTGCTGACTCCATTGGAGACAGCCCTCAACCGGGGGACCAGGCGATTGAAGTGTTGTTTGAAGCACCAGGTGCCGTCCAGGGTGAGGCCCAGATATCTCATCTGGGCCTCTATTGGGACCCTGACCCTTCCTACTCTTATCTGGGCCTGGGGTGGCTTCATCCTCCTGCCATGGAGGAATATCGCCTCCGTTTTTCTTTCCGCCACCACCAGGCCCAGTCCGCGAATAGAGCGCACGACGCATGCCACCGCGAAGTTGGCCGTTCTCACGGCCTCCCCCCAGTCTCTCCCCCCGGCTAGGATGAGTGTATCATCGGCGTAGCAGATGATGCTACAGCCGGGGGGGAGGGCAGTTTGGAGGACAGAGTCGTAACCGAGGTTCCACAGGAGGGGGCCCAAAACGGACCCCTGTGGAACCCCGCAACTCATGCCCCTCTCGCATACCTTGCCGTCGGCGTCTCTCCAGGCTAGACGCCGACCCCGGAAGTAATCTCTGACGACGGCCACGAGGTAGGGTGGGAATTGGAAGTGGCCTTCCATGGCCTCCACCACCCTACCCCAGGGCAGGGTGTTGAATGCGTTGGCGATGTCTAAAGACACCGCCACCGCCACCCCGCCCTCCTGCACAATGGCCTCCGAGAGGGACCGCAGACGCCGAATCGCGTCCACGGTCGAACGTCCCTCCCGGAAGCCGTATTGGCCGTCGTCAAGATTCGGACCTTCCCGGGACATATGCTCCACGAGGCGGGCAACTATGACGCGCTCGAAGAGCTTGCCCGCCTCGTCCAGGAGACATATGGGCCGGTATGCGGAGGGGGTGTCCTCCGGTTTGCCCTCTTTACGGAGGAGGACCACATTGGCCCTCCCCCAGACTGGGGGGAACCTGCGTTCCCTCAGGGCTCGCGAAAAGATATTCGCGAGCCTTCCGCCTAGGTACCCCGAGGCCAGGGTAAGGACGCGGCCGGGGATTCCATCGGGTCCTGGCGCCTTACGGCTTTTGACCCTTTTGATGGCCCCGGCCACCTCCTCCTCAGTGACCCCCGGTACTACCCCTTGTTGTTCAGGGGTGGGTGCAATGTACGGGCCTATGGGGTCTCCTCCCCTGATCGGGAAGAGGGTCCCCATGACCCGCTCCAAAAACCGGGGGTCGAGCGTCTCCGTTAGCGGGGGCGTCCATGGTTTCAATTTGTTCATTACCATCTTGTATGGACGCCCCCACGGATCCGCGTCCAGCGAGAGGAGGAGGGTGTCCCACCCTTTACCTCTGGCTGCCCCAATCGCGTCCCTCAGGGATGCCGCCGCGAGGCAGAACTCCCTTCGGGCAGCCAGAACAGCCTCGGGGTCCGAATGAGGGTCGTTGCGTACCCTTCTAAAGGCCCGCCTGAGGTGGACCGACTTATGCCTGAGATCGGCTATGGCGTCGGTCCACCACCAGGCGGACCTTTTGGGGCAGGACCTGACTCTGGGCATGGCTTCGTCACACGCATGTGCGATGACTTCCATAATTTCCATAACCTCAGAGTCGAGGTCCCGCCCCTCTTCCTGCCGTGGCCAGGTGGCAGCCTCCAGGGAGATGTCCAAGGCTTCCCTGTTCAGCTGGTTCAAGGACCATCTCCCTGGTCGGGGTTGCTTCTGTGGTTGCCTGGACCGCAGGCCCTCGGGGGTGACGGACAGCTCCATCTCTATCAAGAGATGATCCGAGAGAGCTTCGAGCTCGTCCGCCACCCTCCAACTCCGCACCCGCTTCAGGGCCGCGGGGGAAGCCCAAGTGAGGTCGATGATCGATTCCCCCCGCGACCCTACGAACGTTGACTCCCTTCCTTCGTTCAGCAGGTGCAGGTCAAGGCCCGCGGCCCAATCTTCCACCTCCTCCCCCCTCCTGTCACCATCCCGGGATCCCCACAACTCCGACTTCGCATTGAAGTCCCCGGCGATGATGACAGGTTCGGGGAGGTACCGTCTGACGGCCCTCCCCATATCTCGGAGCCTGGACTTGAAGCTCGGTAAGTCCAGGCTCTTTGTTGGGGGGAGGTATACCCCGACCACAGTCAGGACCCCCCACCTGGCCACGACATACCCCTCTCCGCTACCCATATAGGTAGCGGGGGGAGAATTTCCGCCCGCCTTTCAAATAATTGCGACGGAGCCCAAGTTGTCCCCAAACCATCTTGGATGGTTTCTGGGGACTTTGTAGGGCTCCGCCACAATTCCCAGTCCTGCACCGCGCTCGGTCATGGTATGCTCGAATAACGGCAGTGCCTGCCGAGCGCGGTGCAGATTCGATTGGAGGAGCCGTGTGTCCATTACAATTGGATTAGTAATTTCTCCACAGGCCCCTCCTCTTCCTCACTCCCACTACTTCTTACGGGTCGCTGTCTTTTCTCTCCCCTTCTTTCAATGTCCATGTCCTCCCCCTTATCCTGCGGTTCATCTACCGGGGTAGCTGGACCCAAGGACTCTACAGGTGGGGAGGGCTCTCGCTCCTTGTTCCCACTTCCGTCCGTTATTTCCTTAGAGGGAGAAGGGGGGGCTGGTGGCATCGGTGCGTTTGCCTCCGCTTCCTGCCCCTCATCCCTCTTCTTGTTCCTCCTCTTATTGGGGGGGCGACACGCCGGTCCCCCCATTCGGTGACCCGCTGGTTTTCCCGCCGCTGCACATACGGCGCATCTTGCCGCTTTTACGCAGTTGCGGGCCAGATGGTCCGTTTCGCCGCATCTGTAGCAGATATTTCTTCTGTCTACATTGTTACTACAGTTCTGCTGCACATGTCCTCTTTCGAGGCATCTATAGCACTGCAGGGGCCTTGTATCCAAAAGCTCCGCTCTTACCTGTGTCCAACCCAGAGACAGCGTCCCTTTCTCCGCCACTTTTTTGGCTGCTGCAAGTGGGCATCTCATCCATAGTGACCTGTATCCTGACGGTGTGGTTCTTATCACTCCCGTTTGGACCTGCTCCACTTTGCAGCAGCCAATTTGGGCCACTCGCTGTGCAGCCTCCTCCTCTGAGGTGGACACCTCCAGGCCCCTGATCCTTATCTCCCCCATCTTTTGCGGGCGGGTCACCTTCGCCTTATCTGTGAGTATCTCACTTAGCTTCTTGGCGAGACCGTCTGCCTGCGCATTACGATCCTCGCCTGGGATCTCCAAGATCAGGGCTCCCGTGACACCCTGTCTCGTCCTGATCTTGGAGATCCCTAGTTCTTCTATATTGATTTTCTTTTTTGCTTCCGTTAGGATCTCTTTGTACTTCCCTTTTTCCGCGGAGATTGAGATCGCCGCGGTATTGGGAACTCTCTTTTTGCTCTTTTTATCCACACTTTTCTCCTTTACTACTATTTTCGGAGCATTTTTTCCTTCCTCTTTTTTTTTTCTCTCTCTTCTTCTTTCTTTTCGACCCACCACCGTTGCCCAGGATTCCTTGGGTTCCGAGCTGAACCTCGGGGGCCTTTGCGGTAGGGGTGGGTCTTCCTCCCTTGGGGGTGGTGGTGGAGCCTTGAGCTGTTGCTGCGGCCCCTGTTTCCTTTGGCCGTTCGGCATTATCCTTCCTCCTTTCTTTTTCCCTTTCTTCTGGGCAGTTTCTTCATTACGACCCTGGTCTGCCTTATTTTTATTCTCCCATAGTTTCATCGCTTCATGGACTATGGAAGTAATTTTTTCCTCCTCAGTGTTTTTCCCTATTGGTTGGTTTCCTCTGTCCATTCTTACTTTTGTGCTTAATTGCACATCCTCCCTTATTCTTAGTTTCCCCTCCTTTTTGGGATGCACGTTTGTCTTTATCAGCCCTCGCTGTATCTCGATTGCCCCCACCACCATTGCCTCTTCTTCCTCCATATCTACGGATGGAGGTAAGATTCTTCTCTCCTTTCTTCCCTTCCTCCTTTCCTCTTCACTTACATATTCCGTGGGCGAGAGGGTCGCCGTCTCGGGTGACAGCACCCTCTTTACACCACGGAAAACGTTTTCTTCGCATGTCTTGGGCGAGGAGGACACCTTCATTGATGACGGTGCCTTCTTTATACTTGGACATGTATCCTGTCCGCGCTCCAGGGGCGAGGGGGACACCGCCCTCGCTGGTGGTGCTTTTCTCATATTTTGGAGAGTTTCCCTCATCTCCTCCAGTTCCTTCTTCATTTGCTTCTGCGATGCCTTGAGCTGCCGATTCTCCTCCCTTAGCTCATCCAGGAGATCCATTTCCTCCCCGCCTGGTCCCATGGCCATTCTTTTCTCGAGCGTTGACGTTCCTGCTGTGATGGCTGCCGACGCGTCCCGTAGGAGTTTCACGTACGTCCCTTTCAGGTTTCTCGATCGTACTGAGAATCCCAGGATTTTGGTTGATGCCTCCAAGATTGAGGCAGCTACGTCCCTGAAGGGAGCATTCTCCATGTCCTCCGTTATTCTGTGGAGTTCTGCTCTGTACTTCCTATTCAGCGAGCAGTCCTTGAAGGCCTGCGTAGGATTTTCCAATCCCTTTAGCAGGCTCTCCTCCTTCTTAATCTTCAGTAGACTCTCCTTCTTGGCCATGAAGATTTTTTTCTTCTCATATTCCCCTGTTGTTCGGAGTCTGCCTCTCGGACGAGTTGCCTTCTCGGCAAACTTCTCATCGTCTGTTTCCCCGTTGGACTTAGTGGGGATGTCCCACTTCCCTTCGGGGTGGTCTTTTCCGTCCGAGGATGTATCTTCGGCCGAAGGTGTGGGTTCACCCTCGTCCGAGTACGAGCTGGACCTGTCCCGGAGTTTTCTTTGTTTGCCTTTGTTGGCACTCCGGAGTCCCTCCCTTTTCGGCAACCGGCTGGTGCTTGGTTGGCTCTCCGGGATATCCCCGTCCTTCCTTCTGGAGCTGCATGCTCGCTCCACGTTGTTCGTGTCCTTTTTCGTTGCCAGGGTCGTCTTATCATTGTCCAGGTCCGAGTAAGAATTGTAAGAAGAGTCAGTCATTTTTTGTTTCCAACCCACCACTCTGCACGGCTCCGGTGCCCGGGCATGCCCGCATCCCCCCGGAAAGGGGGAGCCTCCGAGTTCCCCCAGAGGAGCACCATATGGCACGGGCCGACGGAATATTACATCGTCAGCACTGGCCTCCCGCCCCCTACACGCGCCCTGACCACCATCTCTGGTGGCCAGACCGCTTTCGGGGGTCCCACACCTCCGACAATGTGGGCACCGTGCAGAGCGCCGCCACGCGGGGGGCCCCATGGAAGGAGATAGTTCACCGGTGTCGCACCCTACCGGGAACGTCTCCCCCATGGCAGCCAGCGTGCTCGCGCCGCCCGAGGGTCCGCTTTAGGGTGATGCGATTGCATTCCCTCGGGCACAGCACACAGGGGCTCCGACCCCGCCTCGGAATACGTCCGAGCGGCCCGGAGCACCCCTCCACCCCCCGGGTACCGTGAGGGGTTCCAAACCCTCACGGTGTGCAGACCCGGGTGTGGGCACCTCTCTCCGCCTGGCCGTGGCCAGGACGGATGAGGGAGAGGATCGTTCCCTTTGGCTGCCGGAGCACCGGCGTGCAATGCCTCCGGGAATGAGTCCTCTGGTTGGCGCCAGAGGGTGTCTCGACCCCGACCTCGGAATACGTCCGAGCGGCCCGAGACACCCCTCCACCCCCCGGGTACCGTGGGGCAAGCCCCACGGTGTGCAGACCCGGGTGTGGGTTCCTCTGTCCGTCCGACCGAGGCCGAACGGGTGAGGGAAGTCGGGGAGTCCACCTTCGAGACGAAGGTGGGGTCCTCTCCCCTCGTCACCCTAGGGTGCCCCGACCCCGACCTCGGAATAAGTCCGAGCGGCCCGGGACATCCCCTCCACCCCCCAGGTACCGTAGGAATAGTCCCACGGTGTGCAGACCCGGGTGTGGGATCCTTCATTCGCCCAGCCGTGGCTGGGACGAGCGAGGGAGAGAGATCCTCCCCTCTTCGGCTGCCGGAGCACCGGCGTGCAATGCCTAGGAGGGTGGGATCTCTCAGGACGCGGTAGCGTACCCCGACCCCGACCTCGGAAACGTCCGAGCGGCCTGGAGTACCCCTCCGCATCTCAGGCACCACGGGGGAGGAGGATCCCCATGGGGTGGAGCCCTGGATGCGGGTACGTCCCTCCGCCCCGGTCTAACCGTAACGGTCCAACCGAGGCGGGAGGAAAGGGTTCTCTCTCTTCGGCTGCCGGAACACCGGCGTGCAATGCCTCGGAGAGAGAGGTCCCCTTCCTGGAGCGAGTGTGGAGGAGGTCATCCCTGTCGGCTGCCGGAGCACCGGCGTGCAATGCCTTCAGGGATGATGATCTCCTCCCACCCGCTCTGTGACCGTGCTGGTCATGGACCAGGCTGGTCACTCAGCCCGGTCGGGTGCTCTTGGTCCAGTCCCTCCGTACAGACCACTCCGGCTTGGTAGAACCTGCCAGGGGTCGAAACCCCCGCCGGCACAGCTCTGTACATCATCGGGACCTTCAAGCCTCCCCACCACGTCAAGGTGGCACCCACGGGGAGGAGGGATGAACCCCTGACTCAAGGCGGCGGGTAAGGGTTAGAGATTGTTGAGTACGCTCGACTGAGCACGCGCACGCACGAGCCCAGGAAGGTGGGAGACAGCCAAGTATCGAGCACGCTTGATCGAGACTGCGAACGCACAATCCCGTTTGCTTAGTCGTCGGTCGGGTAGTCGGAAAGCGGAAGGCAGACCGAAACGGTCCGGATATTCTCACTATCGGTATGAAGCGTCTAGATGGAATCGGCGGTATGGATCGGTCTGGTGCTCAGGAGCTCGATTGCCGCCGTTTTATAGTCATATGCGCTACGATTGATACGGCGGCAATCGAGCGGTGCGCCTATCAGCGCGAGGCATGGCGACGGCGCGTGATCTCGGGCGCGTACGCTAGCGGCAGCGCGTGATCTCCGCGACGCGCGATAGCGGCGGCGCGCGATATTTCGCTCGATTAAGGTGGCGCGAAGCGCCGTTCTTCGGCCCGACAGGTGGTCGGTCGGGCCGGTAGTAACGAGGTGCATTTGCGCCTCGTTACAAAGAAAATGCGCACGGCAATTTGGTTTGCTGCCAAATTTTTTCTGCCAATATGTTTGTCCATATATCTTTTTGTAACGTCATGTATTTCCTTCCATAACGTCCATATGTTTGATGTGTAGGTTTTATTTGTGTCCACTTTTCTTCGGAAATTATTAGTTTAAAATTCTTTGAATCACTAGTTGATATATTACTTAAGGCAGTTATGCTTAATGAACTATTTCTCGAGTCGTTATTTTTCCTACTTATACGTAACGATTCTATTACGGCGCTGTACATGCCGCTTCTGTCATTTTTTAAAATTGTATATACATGTTTCGGCGAAATATATGAGCCACTATCTGCAAGCGTCTGAGATATCGTCTGATAAATTATATTTGATGGTGGAAATATTTTTGCGTCATCATTTACAGTTTTATATTGTTTGTTTGTTAAAATATCACGTAATTTTTCTTTATTATACATATTAAAAGTAAAATTGTACGCAAAATAAATGGGAAAGAATACTGTTGCTTAGACTCTGAAATATCTGAAATCTATTACTAACATTTGCTATCAGCTTTAGTAACGTCGTTGCAGATTACAATTTGTATTAAATTATTCCACTTTGTAATATTCACGATGTTGATCGGCACATTTTGAAAGAAAAACTTCTTGTAGATCAGCACTAAACGTAATGAGAAATATCTTCAGTATTATATTACCTCTTTTCTCTCTATTTGGATAGAAAAAGTGATGTTTTTACGTGGGGAAATTATACATATTTTATTTTTCTACTTCTTAAAATTACCGTTCACTAATTTTATTCTTCGCCACTTTGTCTCTTGCTTGAACATCAGCACAGTTTTGAACTCGGTGTCTGCGGTTCGAACATCAAATGAAGTGCGAGTCTCGTTTCAGTCGCATCGAGTCTCCGCGAAAACAAATGAATGCTTGCGCGGCTGCGGCGGCGAAAGCAAAGCTGCAAAGATTGACGCGACTTGGATAGCGACGCTTAAACAGTACACGATGTTCAAGTTGCTTAGACTCTGAAATATCTGAAATCTATTACTAACATTCGCTATCAGCTTTAGTAACGTCGTCGCAGATTACAATTTGTATTAAATTATTCCACTTTGTAATATTCACGATGTTGATCGGCACGTTTTGAAAGAAAAAGGAGGTGTTCAAGACTGTGCCGATGTTCAAACAAAAAACGAAGCGACGAAGAGTAAGAGTAGTAAAAACTACTTTCTAAGCATAGAAAAATAAAATATGTATGATTTTACAACGTAAAAACATCAGTTTTTCTATTCAAATAGAGAGAAGAGAGGTAATATCAGGTAGCGATGCTACGAAGAATTTTAAATTTATACTTTTCGATAAAAGTCATAAATAAAATCTACACGCCAAACATATGGACGATATGAACAAAAATACGTAACATTATAAACAGATAAATGGACACACATATTTATAGAAAGAATTTAACAGAAAACCAAATTGCCGTGCGCACTTTCTTTTAAGCGTGCAAAAGTTCTTATGAGTTACAGTTAAAATGTTATACGCGATTTGAAGTTAAAGGTAAAGAATGTAACGCGCAAGTTATAGGTATTTTATATAAAAAAACCCATAAAAGCGAGTGACGTAATTTTTGAAAGAACACGGTCTTTTCTTCGAAAATTATGCATAAAAAACAATTAAGAAGATCGTTGTATGAGAAAATTGCGAGTAAATTAGTTAATGTAAGAAAAGCGTTAATTTATATTGAAACGAAGAAGTATAGAGGTAATGTTATAATACCTGAGGCGATATTATCCATCCAATTTTATATGACAATATAGTATTCCGTAAAGCAAAACAGAATCGGATAAACGTTTAGATTTACGTGACACCGATCCGATTAAAAGTTTACAAATTGCTAACTACATCAATTTTATACTGATTATTTATAATACAGACATAGAACTATTTTATTGTATAAATTATTGGTCCCAAGAGCAATAGATAATATCTAAGAAAGCTAATATTAATTATTCAAACAATATATTAATTATTTCCTAACTGTAGATGTCACTGGAAGCATTAGAAAGAAAATACGTTCTCCAAATGGCGAAAAATCTATACAAGTGTACATGTATCTCAAATATTGGTAATTTTCCATGCTTTCAAATAGTATCCGCAGAAGATACCACAGGACGCAGCCATAAGAAGTTATTTTCTTTCAGAAATTATTAAAGATGGTACTCCTATACTTCGAATGATAGTGACAGATTCCGGGAAAGCGATTTTAATTGCAGTCGCACATACGTTTTATGTCCGCCCTGATTTAAGTAAATATTTAAAACTCTGTTACAACATTATTCATAATAAAGATTGTGATACTATCCAATTATTATACAGGGTGTCCCATTTAACCTGACAAATCGTAATATCTGGAAAACTACATGTCGGATCAAAAAAAGTGGTTAATGAAATTTGTTCGTCTCGGAGGGGGACATCCAATGATATCAAACTTGATCTCCCACCCCACTCCCAGGAGGTGGGGGTAGGGGGCAACTTTGAAATCTTAAATGGGAACTCCCATTTTTTATTGCAGATTCGGATTCTACGCCACAAAATACGTAAGTTTCGTCCGAAACTTTTTTCTTTATTCGTGATAGATGGCGCTGTAATCCCAAAAAATTAGATTTTCTGCAATTCTCCAGAAATGATCATTGGATTGAAAAATGAAAAAATACCTATTCGGGGTGATTTTGCATAATTAATTTGTTAGTGACATCTCTCCATCGTCCGCGCCCATAGAACTTAAGAGACGATCATTATTAGACATTTACCTTTCTAATCAGGAGAGGTGCTTAATCAATTTTTGAAGAATGTTTCATGCCACTATCATTCTCTTCTGACTTTGCACCCCGATGGTGAGAGGCGAGGGGACTCACCTAAAACAAGCACCCTGAAGGGAACAGAAAACTACTACGTCCTCGTCGTTGTTCCTGCTAAAAGTTAACGCTAAAAGTAATTTCTCGGAAAAATTCAACGCTATCTATCATGAATGAAAAAAATTGTTTCCATAAAAACTTCACGTAAAATCTAATTCTGCAATGAAAAATGTGGGTTCTCATTTGAGATTTAAACGTTACCACCCACCCTACCCCGAGGGGATGGGGGGGAATAACTATTATGTTTTTTAAAGATATTTTTAAAAATATTGAACAGGTATTTTTTTATTTTTGAATCCAATGATCATTTCAGGGAGAATTGCAGAAAATCTAATTTTTTGCGATTACAGCGCCATCTATCACGAATCAAAAAAAAGGTTTCAGACGAAACTTACGTATTTTGTGGCGTAGAATCCGAATCTGCAATAAAAAATGGGGGTTCCCATTTAAGATTTCAAAGTTGCCCCCCACCCCCATCCCCCGGGAATAGGGTAGGAGGTCGAGTTTGATATCATTGGGTGTCTCTCTTCGAGACGACCAAATTTCATTATCCACTTTTTTTATCTGACATGTAGTTTTCCAGATATTACGATTTGTCAAGTTAAATGGGACACTCTGTATATAAGATTAGATATTGATCATTTTATTGGGATGATTGCTGAATGATATTACCTTAGAGGTAAACCAGTAAAAGTAAAATAATATTTCTTAAGGTATTTGGAGAAAACATATGAGATAAATGATATTACTAAACAATTATATAAAATTTATTTTAGTTCTAGCGTTGAGCGAAAACATAGACTTAGACGAAAATAGACAGTTATTACAATCGGAAATTCATCTCAGAAATGCTAATTATATAATTAAAGATATAATAATCGAGGAACCGGAAAAAGATGCAATTCATAATAATAATACGATATCAAATCTATCGCAGCGGAATGGGGAACTTGATCAAAAGATGTTTTTTTATGAGACGCAAGTTGTTCAAAAGGTTTTGTTCAGAAATTTTCTAAATTTAGCTGAAGGAAAATTTTTTTTCGAAAATCGGTCAGTTTCTTTAGAGTTCTGGTGGCCCCCCGAAGAGTTCTATCGATTTTCCTTATGACTTGTACCGATTCGAGCAGAAATGATAGAGTTCTAGCTCATCAAAGTATCGCCGATGTCGAATTTTCTAAGTCTAATTAAAAGACAATTTTTTTTTCGAAAATCGGTCAGTTTCTTTAGAGTTCTGGTGGCCCCCCGAAGAGTTCTATCGATTTT
The DNA here is from genome assembly GCF_003227715.2 of Harpegnathos saltator. NCBI lineage: Eukaryota > Metazoa > Arthropoda > Insecta > Hymenoptera > Formicidae > Harpegnathos > Harpegnathos saltator. The sequence goes on along the minus strand of NW_020230003.1, from coordinate 710,634 downwards.
CCTTATGACTTGAATCGATTCGAGCGGAAATGAAAGAGTTCTAGCTCATCAAAGTATCGTCGATGTCGAATTTTCCAAGTCCAATTAAGAGAAAATTTTTTTTCGAAAATCGGTTAGTTTCTTTAGAGTTCTGGTGGCCCCCCGAAGAGTTCTATCGATTTTCCTTATGACTTGAATCGATTTGAGCGGAAATGAAAGAATTCTAGCCCATCAAAATATCGTTGATGTCGAATTTCCCAAGTCTAATTAAGAGAAAATTTTTTTTCGAAAATGGGTCAGTTTCTTTAGAGTTCTGGTGGCCCTCGAAGAGTTCTATTGATTTTCCTTATGACTTGAATCGATTCGAGCGGAAATGAAAGAGTTCTAGCTTATCAAAGTATCGTCGATGTCGAATTTTCCAAGTCCAATTAAGAGAAAATTTTTTTTTGAAAATCGGTCAGTTTCTTCAGAGTTCTGGTGGCCCCCCGAAGAGTTCTATCGATTTTCCTTATGACTTGAACCGATTCGAGCGGAAATGAAAGAGTTCTAGTTCGCTAATTTGGACGGTTTTGTGAAGTTGACCCCTCTTTTTTCAATTGCCTTTTTGACTGCTTAAAACGCCAGAACTATTTCTAAAACCGATTGAGAACTCTAGAACTCTTTGGGGGGCAACTGGAACTCTCATCATTTTTTTCAAATTTTGATAATGAGGGGCCAGCTTCACATAGGTGTTTAAAAGCGGTAATTTCAGTCTAATCGACAAACAACGCCCTGGAGGCCCTCCGAAGTGCGATAATGATGATTTGGAACAACTGTTCGCTGAGAATTCGGCACAAACATAAAAAGAGCTTGCAGAACAGTTGGGAGTAACGCAGCAAACGATTTCCAAACGCCTACATAAGATAGGAAAAATCCAGGAAGAAGGAAAATGGGTTCCGCATGAACTCACTGAAACCAACAAAAATCAACGAGTGGCAGCGTGTCTTTCTCTTTTCAATAAGCAGCGTCGAAAGTCTTGTGGAAAATCGTTACGGGCGATGAGAAATGGATACTCTATGATAATCCGAAACGTAGAAAGTAATGGATAAATCCCGGCGAATCATCAAAATCGGTCGCAAAACCCAATCGCTTCGGAAAGAAGGTTCTTCTCTGCATTTGCTGAGATATTAAGGGTGTGCTTTATTATGAGTTGTTGGAACCGGGTGAAACAGTTACTGCGGACTGCTACCAACGTCAATTAATCTGCTTGAGTTAAGAATTGGAATGAAAACGCCTGTATACTGGCAAAGGAGAACGTTCAGTGAAATTGTTGCATGACAACGCCAGGCTACACATTGCTTCCAATACAAAAGACACCATAATGAGTCTTGGCTGGAACGTCTTGCAGCACCCGGCGTATTCACCAGACATTGCTCTATCCGATTATCACTTGTTTCGGTCGATGCAACACGCCTTGTTCGATATGCACTTCCAATCAGTGGATGAGATCCGAAAATGGCTTGACGACTTTATCGTGTCCAAACGTAACATTTTTCCGAGATGGATTTCATCAGCTGTCTGAAAGATGGTTTGAAGTTATAGAAAGCAACGGCGAATACTTTGATTGAATAATTTAATTTACTTTCTTTTAAAATAAACCTTGAATGTAGCTGAAAAAATTGGTTTATTCATTTGTATACTTAATAAAATATATATATGTTACATTTAAAATATGTATAAGATAGTCTCCATTTCCTGAAAATAAAATATATTATTAATTCGATATTACTATGTATTAATTTAATATTATACCTAATCATTATTGCATGTCCTGAAATCTCTGCACTTATAACAGATAATATATTAGTAATCATTTAACTCTAAATTCGAATATGAATACTTTACTAGAGACAACTTTAAAATTATGATATTAAAACAAGCCTTAAATATATTATGCGTATCTAACTCTAAGACTTGTATGAATAGTTACAACTTCAAACTTGTCTCTAGTAAAATATTCAGATTCAAATTCAGAGTTAAATAAGAGATCTTCAGTCGAAGCACTATTACAAATATATGGATAAACATATGTATCATTTAACTGAAACATTTAAATAAAACTTTATTATATAATAATCTGAAATTATAAATAATTAGACAAGTTTTAAATGACAAATATTAACTGATGCATACTTAAGTCAAAAAATGGATCTAAGTATGGATCTCACACATAAAATCGCTTCGCTCTCATGTGCATTTAGCGTGTGTCTTTATAATTTTGTCAATACAAAAGCGTCCAAGAGAAACATAACCTATATATGTCATTATATTATATTATATCTTATCGTATATCGTTTCGTATTCGTATTATGTATATATATGTCTGGCATTACTACCTGTAGCGCCATCTAACGGAGAAAGGTATGCAACTGGACATTTTTTGGACGACGTTTCTTTCGTGATGAAAATTTAGCGATTCTGACTTTATATTAAAAATTCTCGATTTACAGTGCACGTAGGAAAAAAATAAAGACAGTTTTATTATGTAAATCGACCCTAAGGAATCGATTGAGCTTACTTAGAACTTGACCAGATTAGCCATTTGAGCGGTACGATAATCTTGCCTCGGATAAACTGAATGCTTCGCGTAAAGAGACACGGCTGGTCTCGCGACCCGTGCACGTCACTTCGCTCTCGCGTGCACTTAGCGCGAGACACTACCGTGTTTCTTAATCATTATAACGAAAAAGCTATTACTGTATGACAAATATCAATCTTCGGAACCATTGTACACAAGTTATTATTTCATATCAAGTAAATTTATGTCGATTTATAAAACGTTATTTTTTTTGACGAAGTTAGATGCGCACTAAATGATCAAGAATGCGAGCATGAAAACCGATTATAACAAAATTTGAATGATTGTACACGATGTCAATAATGTCTCTTTATTATATTTTTATATCTTATCTTGGTAAATAAAAATATAATAAAAGTACGTTCTTCGTGAATCTTTCGTTAAAGTTATAACGTTCGGAGGATGTTTCCTGTATTATCACTTCGGTTTCTGTCATAATCAATCATCGAGCAATCCTGATCATGCGATGTGCTGATCATCTAATGCGCTGACAGTTTTATCACGCAAATACAGTAACATAAATATTGTATGAAGTCATTTTATATTTTGAGAACACGTAATAAACAGTTATATATGTTAGAGGAAAAATTTGAAATATAGTATATTAAACCTTGATTAACTTAACGTGAGAGTTGTGTATACGCGTATAAATATCTACGGGAAATATCTTGTTCGGTCCCGAACAGATAACAGTGTGGGTCGAAGTTATGAAAAGTCGGGAGAGATATATTTTATCTATTCAAATGTTTTCTCGTTCAATGCATTATCATTCCTCGTGAAAATCTACAAAACAGAATTTCTCGATGTAGACGCGAATCGATTTTTCTAGTTGTTAATTTTTCGAAAACTAACGTCATCGATTCAAGTTTCCAATTTAACGCGATGCGTTAAGATAAGAGCAGATGTTATAATTTAGATCGATTATTTCGTTCTAAATAATCGCTTCGGCGGATGACAGTCCGGCGAAGAGAGATTTTTAGAAGAATTTAGTGAAAACATGCGTCAAGTGTTTACATATTTATCATGGTCCTCTCAATGTGTCTCCGCCCCGACGCTAAACAGGCAACTCGTGATTTACATCCTGTCGGCACGTGATCGCTGTGTTTAAAATACACTCTCGACACGTCGAACAGATATATTAATGGAAGTCGTGAGATCGAGAACAACGCGAGTGGCTGGATTATTGTTGAAATCACACGGTTACACCATTGTCGATAAATTTGCACGTCGAAATAGCTCAGAATTTCGTTAAGTTTGGACTGAAGCAAGGACCTTTTCGCAGGCAAAAATGCGTATTATCCTTATGTTCCTCATTATAACGTGCGGCTTGATCGCGGAGATGTCTGCCAACTATCTAAGGGAGAGATGTAAGTAACACTGCGATTATCGGATAAAGTAACACTCTCCAACGAGTATCAACACATATGATGCTCAGTTTTCTTCGGCTATCTTGTGACAGATACGCGCGATCTACATATTCGTCGAACCGCGTCGATTTTTCTTCTCGCGAGAACCGCGAGTTTTCCGGATCGAACGTGAGATCGACGACTTACGTCGCTTTGATTCACGCGCGAAAGAAAGATTGAAAGAACACTTTATTTTGTTGTTAGTACCAAATCTACACATATGTCCAAGATCGCAGCTCCAAACATGCTTACCGCAAAGCTTGGATTCGATGAGGCCTTACTTAGCACAGGGTGTTCGGCGTTTGGGCATACCCTCTTTCGAGCCATATTATATGGAATTTTATAAGATAACCTCTAGGAACCGGTTTATTCCCTTGTTGAAGTTTAGAGATACATTTGTCAACGGTATATCAAACTTCACAATAAGTAACGTCAAGTAAGTAATTATTATCTAACAAACGGATATATCGGCGAATCGTTCGGTAAACCAATATTTCACATGTACGACGAATATTGTCGGTCAGAGAAATCCTACGTTACCTGAGGAGAGTATTAAGGACTTTAAAAATGCGCAAAGCGACAATCAATGAATACATCCGGACAATATTCGCCGTACTGAAAAGAAAAAAAAGTAGCAACATGGTCAACCGAGACGATCCACATGGTGAATCCGACCGCGGCTCGTGATCAGCTGAGTACAAAACTATCTTAGAATTGTTGTTTTCAGAATTGCCAACAGGAAAGAGTATATTCAGTTCTTCGCGCACTTTCCATTCGTCAATGTGTCCACTAAGCTCGACGGATACAGTTCGCTTACAATACCGTTCCTTAAAAGTAGCAGATACGATATAAATAGCAATTTCTCGGACGTCACTGCTGACATTACTATACGAGGAACGAAATTTGAGTACGAAGAAGACAAGGAACAATATTTCTCCGTGGACAATGTTACCGTGGTATTCAGAAATATTGGAGAAATGACGACTAAGAAAAAACAAAGAGGTACTCCCGCATATCTAACTCAAGTGGTAAATGATTATCTTCTAAGAGAGTGGGAAGCATTGAGATCAGAATTAAACTATCGTCTCGAAGAAGTCGCAGCTGAAATTATCCAGACCGTCTCGAGTAGAATCTATACGAATTTCCCACTTAATATGTTAATGACTCGCTAAAATATTCTGTGGTTTTGATTTTATTATCGTGACGAGGAAATTAATTATTTTATAGTGAATGTTACTCGCTAGCACAATGAGTTGTGCACTAATTATTTATTATTTTATATCGAAAATTATTTATTATTTTGTTAGGAAAATTAGTATACGCTGCTTTGGAAAATTGCTTTTTTTCTCGGGTCAAATTTTGTTCGCATCAAATGCGAACTAGTGCTCGCAGGTTTGTAGTTATGATAGAATTCGCTTGATAATACACGATGCACATAGTGTCTTTTTTATCCCCCGGATAAAAATATGATAAAAATACCTACGTTTTTCGCGGGTTCTTCGTTATATTTGTAACATTAGCAAAATTCTTGTATACTGTCACTTCGGCTCTCATCATAACCGCGATCAAGTTCGTGATCAAGTTCGCGAGTTATCGTTCGCAATCATGACCATTTCACGCTATCAATTTTATCGGAAATAATGTATACAGATCCATCTTAGACCTAAAAATTTAAGATCTTACGCAAAGACGATTGTAGACTTGGAATTGATACAATTTGAACAATTTTTTCTCGATGCATTTTACACCAGTCGATAGTTCAATAAGACAAATTATCTTTTTACAGTCCGAAAATAAATTCTTTTTTTGAAGCATCAGCTGTATTTTAAACAGTATATAGAACAATTTTGTCGTAACTATAAAATAAATTCGGATATATAATTACTCGGATACGCGTATACTTGAACATTCCTAGAAAGAAAAGAATATTTGCAATAGGCGAGATATTTGTTTTCCTAGCAGATGAAAAAGAGATTCGTGTTAACACGTTTGCAATATTGATATTTTATCTTCGTGAAAATAACGGCGCTTAAACTATACAAATTTATTTGTAATTTCAACAAACACAATAAAGAGTTATACACGTAACAAGTGAAATTTGAGATAATATATTAATTATACCTAACTTCCTCTCTCTCTCCTCTTTTCTTGGACAGCATGAAAATTCAACGGCAGCAAAAGAAATATTAAATATTTTTAGATCTCTTCCTCTCTACAATACATAATTGCTTAATTTTTTGAAATAATACCCAGCAGAATTCACCGATCCCATTATTCTTGCTTTAAAAATTAAAGACTGCGATTTACATATTCGCTTCCCAATGTATGTTCTTTCCAAGTAGTTGCCTTAGCTAAGATCATAGAATCTCGTGAGAACTTTTGGCGTGTGTTTACAAGTTCCATATTATTCCATCGATAAGTGCATTGACACAATGTTAAACTACGAGGCTTGTAATTTACATCGTATGTATACGTGATCGCTGTGTTCGAAACGCGAATCTTGATTCGTCGGACAAATATACATATTAACGAGAGACGTGTAATCGAGAACACGTAAAGGTGGCTAATTGTCGTCGAAATCGCACATGCAGAACATTATCCAGTAATAGTCAAATCCGTGCGTTAAAGTCACTCAGTATGTCGACACGACATTAAATTTGAATTCAACCGAGGATCTTTCGGTAGAACACAATGTGCGCTGTTTTGTCCACTTGCCCTTTTGATGAACACGATAACTGTGGTGAGATTTGACCACGATCTAGGGATCATATATAAATAATCGTGCAATCATCGCGCAAACCAAAAGTTTTCTCGAACAGCTGACATTTGTATCTCCGTTTTAATTTCGCGAGTAGAACTCTATTCTACAAAATATTCACGTAATCTGAGGTGTTCGTCGAGTCAACTCGCTCTCCTCCGATGAATTGCGTGTTTTTCAAAATTGATATGTGCGACAAAAATGAAACTGCGAATGCAGTATGTATTTTGTTCCTAATATCGCTACTGCACATTTGTAACCACAGCCAGGGTGATATAGAAATATGTATAAAGCACATAGAATCGTTAAAATCTCACTTGCTGAATAGTGTTCCTCCCTTGGATATTCCGCTATTCGACCCGTATTAGATACCGGCTTATGATTATATCATGTCACAACTCCCATGAATACAACAGCACTACCACTTTTTCGCATATAAAGATATTCGGGGCAGCAAATTTCAATATAACGAGAATCGAGTAAGTAATTGCGATAGAGCAGATCGACGTACGACATGCAAACATTCATTCAGGACACGTGATTCAACTGTGCAAAACGATCGTCTCATCCTGGTCTACACTTACAGACAACATATACAAAAAACACAAGAACACTTTTCTTCCTGTTTTTTTAAGGCCGAATTGATTAGGACTAAAAACATCTTGATCGATTTAGCCATTGCTGAGATACAAAGATCTCACCTCGTTTTAACTTACTGTTTCGCATAAAGTTTCATCAACTTTAGGGTTGTTCACGTTTCAATAACATGGAGCTAATAGCCTCCTTGTATTATCGCAAACTCGAGTGTTATTTTGATATGTATAAGCTGAAACTTTCTTTACATGTTTCTTGTCACCTTAAATTATGTAATTGAATCAATCAAGAAACACGACGTGCTTATATATCGCGAGACAGCGAGTTGAAATAAAGTGAGATATTTGTATCTCAGCAATGGCTAAATCGATCGGGGTTTACTTAGTTCCAATCGATTTGGCTTTAAAAAACAAGAAAAAAAGTGTTCTTGTGTTTTTTGTGTATGTACATTGTCTCTAAATGGAGATATTTTAAGATAAAGTCTAAATCACGAAAAATTTCGATTCAGTAAGAAAGTAAGAAATGCTAGACCGCATAGGAGAGGAGATTTGTGCATCTCGCTTTTCCGACACCAGAGACGTTTACGAGTGCGCTGAAGAAGCAGACAACAGCGAGTGCGAGTGAGCAAGCGATAGAGAGTAAGAGAGAAAAGAATATGCTGGAATACAGGGGTGCAGTCCGAAATGTATTCACAGCGCTATTTGCGCGCTCTCGTCTGTTCTGAATTGGTTTAAACATGCTCGCTAAAGCAAGGAGACGTCATAATTTTCGTGTTCACAGTGCTTATGCTCGAGAAGTAAGGCACTGTGAGCACTGACGTTGTAAGCGCGGGAAAACCAGCATATTTGACATATGAAGTCGATATCGGTTTTACACAGTCTGTCCCAGATCCAATGAGACTGGTCTAAAAAAAATACAAAGCATTTATTATTTTGATTTTTTATTCTTGTTTATTCAAAATAGTCTCCTTCTGAGTCAATACAGCGCTGGAAACGTTCAACAAATTTTTCGAAACATTTTTTATACTCATCGGCTGGAATGGTCTATTGTATGGCGGTCGAAGTCTTTCGTCTTCAAAGAGTTCAACATCAAACATCAATCTTTCAATTTCATCTAATTCGCAGACAAATTATTGTGAAGCACAAGATGGTTCGTAGTAGAAATATAGTTCAAATAGTGTATAAAATTTATTTTGGAATGCATCTTCCTAATGTATTAGCATTTATTGTACACAGAGCCTGAAAATGGAAAGTCCTTGTTCATATGGCCGTCTAAACTAGTATTTTTACTTCTCGAAAAATATGAGGAACGAGGGGAAGAGTTCCAATCAGGCACAAAACGTCACCAGAAAATATGGAACTTGATTGCCGTAGACATGCAAAAAATGAATTCAAAATATACTGTAACTAGTCAACAGTGTCAATCTAAATTCAATGGATTGAAGAAGACGTACAGAAAAATTTTTAGATCATAACTCTATGTCAGGTAATGACTGCAAGACATGGACGTATTTTGAGGTAATTATTAATATTACAGCAATAACAACATTGTTTCTGCTTTAGTAAATGAAATAAAAGAGACATTATTAATATAGAGTTATTTTTTCTTCAGAGGATGCATATGAAATATTTGGTAAGTCTGGTTGGGCTAATCCTAAAGCAATTGCGTCAGAAAATGAGCCATTCACTCTGCAAGTTTTTTTCATCAAAAAAAGACAATATAGAGAATAGAGAACAAAAAAGTAAGAAAAGAAAAATAGACACATCTCTGGACGATATTCAGCAGAATATGAAAGATAAACAAATTAAAAAGGAAGAGAATAAAAAGGAAACAGCAGCCAGGTTTGAAATACTTGTGCAACAAAGAAGTAAACAACATGAGGAAAAAATTAGTATGGTGCAACAATTGCTTGATGCAATAAAAGAAAATAAGAAATAAGACAAATAGCATGGAAAGAAATTATATTCCTTTCCTAATTGCTTATCGTTCTTTTTATTTAAAATGGAAAGAAATTATTCCTTTTCTAATTGTTCATTGTTTTTTTATTTAAAATGGAAAAAAATTATATTCCTTTCCTAATTGCTCATTGTCTTTTTTATTTAAAATGGATAGGTCTATTGTGTTTACATGTTATGGTCACTGATTATTTATTTTTATAACATATTACAAGTTTCATAATTACTTTAATACCAAAACTATAAGATTAGAAATAAATACGATATTACTCATTCCTTGTATACATCAGATACCATAAATATTTAGCCATTCCTTAAATATAAATATTTTACATTTCTTTTTTCATAAATATATGAAATTTTTTGGTTAGGCGCATTATATATAAAATATTCGCATTATGTATAAAATATTATATTATATTATGACTGTTGAATATTCGAGACATCGGCAATCTATAGAAGAATTAACAATCATTATAAATATTTCATATACGATGCATCTGACCGAAAGTTTTCAATGTTGCTATTAAGGCTAGATAAGGTCAAGCATTTATGCGGTTTGGTGTATAATATGATGAGAAATTAATCATTATTTTTGTTAACAGATTAGTACTAATCGATTAATTTTTATTTTTTATGTTTTGTGCATAAAAAACATTGAAGTACAAACACATATAGTGCTACTTAATTCATATGTAACATAAATGCATTGAATGTTTTTATTATCAATATTTTTGGCTTATTTCTTACGTAATGGAAAAATATAGGTTTATATTCCCATTTCTGCAAGTTACTTTCTTAAAGTATTTATTTTAATACTATTTAATAGTTTTAAAAATTATTAATATGCTATTTTACATTGATTTTGATACGTGTATCAAGTAAATAAGTATATCCTAAGTAACTTTATATTAAATTATTTTAATTTTTATTTTTGTCCTATTTTCATTTTGATAATATATGTAAATAATATTATAAAAAGCATAAAGTAATAGCATGAATATTATAAATAGCATAGTTTATTACAAACTGCTATAATATTAAAAAGGCTTCACATTAACTGGGTACACTATTGTATTACTAAAATGAGAATATTTTATAGCGTTTTCCATTGAAGTGAGTTTGGATCTGGGTTACTAGTTTTAATTAATCACAAAAGTTAAAAAGGTTAGTAGCCCAGATCCAAATTTGCCTTAATCGAAGACGCTATTAGTACAAAGTTATTACTTAGTACCCGATTAAACAACAAGTGTAAAAGAGTAAAAAATATTTGTTTTGATGCGTTATATTTTTTTATATTAGGAAAACAGTTTGAAATATATATGTTTTATTTTTAATCAGTTAATTATACATATGTGATATAGAGAGGCAATGACCACAGACAATATTATTCTTATATTTAAAAATTTTATGTTGCGTTTTCTTACATAAGTACTCTGTACAACTTATTTTGTTTGCACTTTTTGTGATATTCTTTAATTTTTTTTACTTTATAACCGTTTAATTATAATTGTAAAGACATAAAATATAAAAATAAAACACCTTAAAAAACAATTGTTTTCTATTAAATATTAACATAAAGAAATAATGAGAAATGGATTGTGAGGTCCTTCTGTACAAATATAATCTTTATAGAACATTTCATTAATAAACTGTGACAAGTTCTCAATAACTAACACAAACTATGACGCTGAAACTATGACAAGTTTTTGATAATTAAAAAATGAAATTACATTTTCTCATAAAAGTTACATATTAATTCTCATACGAGGTATATCCAAAAAGTAAGAATACAAGAGCTGTGTTAAACGTAGGGATTCTTTTGTTGCAAAGTTGGCACCCATGACGTGTAGAGGGATTCGTAACGGTCAAAATAAGCCATCGAGCGCCTCAGTCAGTTACGAAATGTCGTCGCAGCAGCCTAATACGTCAACCAGTACGTCCTCCGTTCACTCCACCTACAGCAGGTGTGAGATTCGTTCAGTCATTCGGTTCCTCACTTCTCTTCGGTCTCATTCTCTTCAGTCTCATTCTCTTCAGTCTCAGTATGACAGTTTCTATAGTGGCGCTATATCCATTCTCCATCCTCCAAAAAATTCAAAGTTCAATCTTTAGAGAGGAAAATCATGGCGTCCGTGTTATGGGACCGGAAAGGGCTCTTGTTGGTCGATTTCATGACCAAAGGAACCACTATCAATACTGCTGCATATTGTGAGACCCTAAAGAAGTTGAGAAAAAAAATCAAAGACAAAAGATAAAAGGAGGGGAATGCTGACTCGTGGTGTGTCCCTCCTTTAGGACAACGCCAAACCCCATACCGCCCGGCTCACTCAAGACCTGCTCGTGTCGTTTGGATGGGACATTGTGACTCACCCACCCTACTCCCCTGAGTACCTCGTACCTGGTACCTCGGATTACTATCTTTTCAATAAATTGAAGGAATTTTTGGATGGACAGCGCTTTTCTAACGATGAGGAGGTCATGCAGACTGTGACAAAGTGGCTTCAGGAAGTGGAGCGAACGGTATACGACGAGGGTATACCAGGTGTGTCGGTAATTCCTTTCCAGTTTTTTCGCTAAAGAAAACACGTTATTTACAATGGATAGTTAAAATATATTTATTCAAAGTATTGGCCATTTGATTCTATACATTTTGCCCATCTCTCAGGCAATGTATGGATGCCATTCCAAAAGAACTGTTTCTCCTTTGAGCTAAACCATTCATCGAGCCATTTTTTAACTTCTTCGAAATCGGCGAAGTACTGCTCTGCAAGCGCATGCCCCATCGATGCGAAAAGGTGGTAGTCGGATGGAGTCAGGTCTGGAGAGTACGGCGGGTGCGATAAAACTTCCCATCCAAGTGATTTCAACACTTCTTTGACTGGTTTTGCTGTATGAGACGGCGCGTTGTCATGCTGCAAAATCATCTTATCATGTCTTTGAGCGTATTGTGTACGTTTTTCGATCAATGCACAGTTCAAATTGATCATTTGTTGTTGGTAGCAATCAGTATTAACTGTTTCTCCAGGTTTCAACAGTTCATAATATACGACACCAACCTGGTCCCACCAGACACAGAGCATGGTCTTGCGACCAAAGCGATTTGGCCTTGCAGTCGATGGGCCGCCTTCGCCAGGTGATAACCATGATTTTTTTCGCTTGGGATTTTCGAAATAAATCCATTTTTCATCACCCGTTACTATTCGATGCAGAAATGACTTCCTTTCATACCTTTGAAGCAGCATTTCACTGACGATTTTTCGATTTTCCAATTGCCTGTCATTCAATTCATGTGGTACCCATCTTCCCATCTTTTGGATCTTTCCCATCGCTTGTAATCGTTCACAAATTGCTACTCGGCTCACATTCAATTTTTCTGCCAATTGTTTTTGAGTTTGTGTTGGGTCTTCATCCAATAACTCCTGCAATTCCGCATCTTCAAACGTTTTCGGCCTACCAGGACGTTTTTTGTCTTGAACGTTGAAATCACCGCATTTGAATTGTCGAAACCACGTTTCACATGTTCTTATGGTTGGAGCATGCTCACCGTAAGTCTCTACCAGCAAACGATGACTTTCAGCGGCTTTTTTCTTTTGATTAAACAAGAAAAGTAATGCGTGCCGCAAATACACGTTTTCAGGCACAAAACTCGACATTTTCAAAAAATTATAAATCTATAACGCTGTTATTTTGGCGGAACGTAACTTGTGTAGTTTTGAGGTTAATGTCAATAGAATAAAATGACATATGTATCAAATCATAACATTGCATACTTATGGCTAGTGACATCTGTTACAAAAACCGGAAAGTAATTACCGACATACCTGGTACAAAAGCTGGTGCCCAGGCTTCAAAAGTGCATTGACCTCAACGGCGATTATGTGGAGAAATAATAACATATTTTGGCACATACCATGTAAATTTCAATAAAATATATTCATTTTTTGATTTTAAACAATTGTTGTATTCTTACTTTCTGGATGTACCTCGTACATAAATTATCCATAATTGCTTCCCTTTTGGCTTGTCCACATTCCATTCCTCTATTTATTAATCTCTCTTCAGGAAACTGCTGTTGCTGCTGCTGCGGCTGCTCAGTTTCATCTAAATCAATCATATCTCTTCTCAGGATACATATGTTATGTAATACACATGTTCCAATCAAATATTCTGGAATCTTCTCCAGAGTAACCATGGGTAGATAATCTAATACACTGCGCCATCGAACTTTCCACAGCACGAAAGCTCTTTCAATTGACACTCGAGCTAAAGAGAGGCAGAAGTTGAAGTTCTTTTGTTTATTTGATAAGTGCCTATTATCTTTGAAGGGTACCATAATTTGAGGATGTATCCCATAGGCAGCATCTTCGACTAACTGAGAATCATCGGAGAAATATATATTATGATTGTCAATAAAATTTTTTACTGGAGAAAGTCTTAAGACTCTTGCATCGTGTACTGATCCAGCATATCCTGCTAGAACACTTGTGAATAATAAGTTTTGTGTGCATACAGCTTGAAACATATATGAATGGTAAAATATATAATATGATTGATTCATGAATGAGAAAGACAAAAAATCACTATTAAATACTGTTACCTGAATATGAATTGAATGATATCCTTTACGATTGATATATGTTTGATCACTTTCATGGGGAGCCCTTATTTGTACATGACTACCATCGACAGCCCCTATCACGTTAGGAAATCCGCTCGTTTTTTTAAATTCTTCCTGAACTTCTAAAGCTTTTGCACCCTGAGGCCATTAAATAAAACGGGAAACCAGCCTATGTAAAGCATATGACACTCGCCTCATAGTTCTTACTGCAGTGGCTTTTCCAATATCAAATTTTACACAGGTAGATTTATTTCAAAAATATTAGAGTCAGAATACAGAAAAATTTTTCACTAGCTGCACAAAAATTGCCGTAGCCGATGGTGTTTCACATCGTCATGGCGAGGTAATAATTAAAATAATTACCGATAGGAATCTGGTGTGGCCATCATCCAAAGGGCCATTAACAATTGTTTTTCAGGTGCTAAAGCATTTCTACCACAAGGTGATTTGCGTTTCAACATTGGAGATAATAGTTTCAATAAAAATTCGAATGTGTCAGGAAACAATCTGTAAATAAGACATATTCCTTTTATCACATAAAAATGACAAATTATAACATACAATATATAAACAGATTTATAGTTAAATACATACCTAAAGTGCATTTTAAATTCTTCGCTAGTATAATTGGGTATAACTCTTTCAATATAATGTTGCAGACGAGGTCTCTTGCTAATTTTACCTTTGCGTCGTCCTTTCTGGACAGCAGCTATCACCTTTATTTCATCTTCATTACTCGAGGAAGACGAATCCAGAAAGAATAACATATCATGTTCATCATCCGAAGATTCAAGTGCCAAGTCCAAAAACTGCATAAGAACGACACGCTTCTCGAATGTATTCTCCATATCACTCTTCTTAAATTTTTTTGTATTCAGTTACAGTATCTTCAGTTCTTTAAAAATATTGCAGTATGCAGCACGCAAAATTTTTCGTATTCTTCAACAGTGATTACGCTTAATACCGATTTAGTAAGTCAGTTCAAAATATATGGCTCTGTTCTGGAAGATCTTAATCCTGAACGCACGCCATTCTCCAGATAAAGATAAGCCAGAGAACGGATGTTTTCATTCAAGCACAAAAAAATTGATAGCTTGAATAAAATTCAACATTAACGGCTCAAGTGCCGAACTAAGATTTAAACCAGCAGCACGCACTCTCGTTTTCTCTCTTTGTGCAATATGGCGCTGGCCTAATGTCATTTGCATTAGCTTTATATATAGGACGATTATGAGCGCGTTAACAATATGTTCCGAAATGAACAGTGCCTAAGCGCGTTAATGATTTCAGAACGATGTTTACGTTTTCAACACAGTAAGCGCTGTGAATATATTTCGAACTGCATCCCAGAAAGTGAAAATGTGCGAGCGAGAGAGAGAGAGAGAGAGAGAGAGAGAGAGAGAGAGAGAGAGAGAGAGAGAGAGAGAGAGAGAGAGAGAGAGAGAGCGGGAGAGAGAGAGCGGGAGAGAGAGAGCGGGAGAGAGAGAGCGGGAGAGAGAGAGCGGGAGAGAGAGAGCGGGAGAGAGAGAGCGGGAGAGAGAGAGCGGGAGAGAGAGAGCGGGAGAGAGAGAGCGGGAGAGAGAGAGCGGGAGAGAGAGAGCGGGAGAGAGAGAGCGGGAGAGAGAGAGCGGGAGAGAGAGAGCGGGAGAGAGAGAGCGGGAGAGAGAGAGCGGGAGAGAGAGAGCGGGAGAGAGAGAGCGGGAGAGAGAGAGCGGGAGAGAGAGAGCGGGAGAGAGAGAGCGGGAGAGAGAGAGCGGGAGAGAGAGAGCGGGAGAGAGAGAGCGGGAGAGAGAGAGCGGGAGAGAGAGAGCGGGAGAGAGAGAGCGGGAGAGAGAGAGCGGAGAGAGAGAGCGGAGAGAGAGAGCGGGAGAGAGAGAGCGGGAGAGAGAGAGCGGGAGAGAGAGAGCGGGAGAGAGAGAGCGGGAGAGAGAGAGCGGGAGAGAGAGAGCGGGAGAGAGAGAACGGGAGAGAGAGAGCGGGAGAGAGAGAGCGGGAGAGAGAGAACGGGAGAGAGAGAGCGGGAGAGAGAGAGAGCGGGAGAGAGAGAGAGCGAGAGAGAGAGCGGGAGAGAGAG
The DNA here is from genome assembly GCF_003227715.2 of Harpegnathos saltator. Lineage (NCBI taxonomy): Eukaryota > Metazoa > Arthropoda > Insecta > Hymenoptera > Formicidae > Harpegnathos > Harpegnathos saltator. The sequence goes on along the minus strand of NW_020230003.1, from coordinate 694,630 downwards.
GAAAATGATGCAATCTTTATATTAACGTATATTATAATGAGAGAGAAAATTTCTAAAGATACATAATAAGGTGAGAATACTATTATATGCCACGGTATGTGATGACGTCCATCATTTGATTGCTGATCAAGCTGGGATGATTTGATTAGTTATGTTTCTATGCTATCGAAAAATCAATACCGGTGCGTATTGACTCGTTCAGGTAGATCGTTTTTCAATTTTATCACTATTGATTTTTCGATAATACAGCTGATCAGCAATCAAATGATGGGCGTCACCACATACTGTGGCGTAATGAGTAATATAGAAAAAATAAATAAAAGGCGCCAAGTACAAACACGTATTATGTTATTTTTAGAAATCTCAAACTTAAATTATTTTTTTCAAGATATATATATACGTAATATAAATTTTTACAAATAAAACACACAACAATAACACTGTTCTACTATACAAAAAAAGTGATATATTAAAACAATATCGCGCCAACTGAGAAATCTGACATATATATGACTACAATATAATTAATTCTTTATTTAAGATAAACGACAATGTTTGCATTCTTAGTGTGCATCGTAACTGAAGATGTACCTTTAGGCAATGTAATTCATTATTTCCGTTATACAAGTAATAACTTTCTATAAGTAAAACTTATTCCTCCAACAACAAATTCTTCTATTGAGTACTTATAAATAATATTTAATGTAAAAGATCTTGACGCGGCTGGATAAAAAACTATATCGGACTAAAATTTGTTTAATACATACATGACAGCATTTATTATATATGTTATATTTATATTTATATTTAATATATATTATATTATTAATATTTGATACATTCGAATATTATCTTGACATACCTATTTTAATCCTTTTAGTGCCGATCGAAAGAATTGTACTGTGACGTGGCAGCCGGGAAGGCGCCCGTCACCATGCGACCCTCGGCCCTTACGCGGGGTTTGCGGGGGGGAAACATATCGCGCGAGAATTTCGGGGGGGGAAGGAGCCGCCTTGCCCCCCCCGTATTAATTAATGTCAGTGATAGGAGCGTGCAGGTGGAACGGTCCCGCGCCCTAGAGCTCTGTGCCCCTGGACCTCCTGTGCCGCCCATCGAGACCGGAGGAACCAGAGAACGTCACCCATCGACCGGACTGCCACTTCAGGTGAATGCTCCACCTTCTATATTACCGATTCCCGTATCGCCTTATAGGATTCTCGCTGCCGTTTCCGTTGTCCCGTAGGACTATCGCGCAAAGCTATCGTCGCTCCCGTGCTAGCCACGTGATTGCAGACGAAACAAAGCCGGCCTAGGCAAGGAAACCGCGGGAGCGCGAGCGAGAAGGGGAACACGACGGAGAGAGACCGAGCACCCGTCCCGCGGATCGAAAACAAAGATCCGCGGAAGGATTCCCGGATGGGGAGATCCCCCGAGGAACGGGGGGAGACGGGTTGCTCGACACAACAAGGAAAAACGACTCGAGACTTCTTTAGGAGAAATAATAAAGGAGCGAACTCCCGTTTCGCTCCTTCTTACCTTCTCCTTCGTGAGTCGATTACCGAGTCCTGCGGAGTTCTCATCGCCTAAGACCGAAGTGTCGTTTACCGATAGCGAGAGAGAAAAGGGATACCGATTACCATGTGTGAGAGGGAGAGTTGGTGGACCGCAGTAGTGTGGTGGAGTTCCACGCGCCCAGGGGGCTGCCGAAGAGGGAGAAATTGCAGAGGAGCGAGGAGAGGAAGAGGGTCGAAGGACCACGTCGCCGGGAGGTTCCCGAATCTGTAAGACCTTCTACCTGCTTTATTGTTCCGGTGTCTCGTACGTACCGTGTCTCGTATTAATTGTCGGCGAAGGGCAAAGCTCGAATTCGCGAGAGCAAAGCGGAGTGTACTGTATCGAGGGGTCGGACCATTCCGATTCCCGAAATAATAAAAACTGAGATAAGCGAAGCGCGTCTCTATTCTTGTGTCTTCCCGACTGAATCCCGGATTCCCGATCGAACCCTCCCGTCTACCGACTATAAAATACCGCGGAGCTACCGGTCCCATCGAATTCGCGTGTCTCGGCCTTGGGTGGTGTATCATTTCGTGTTGGTGAGCGGTGCAGCCCGCTGCACCTGGCGCCCAACTCTTTGGTGCGAGTGCGAACGACCGAGGCGCGTGGACCGACGGCAGTTTGCCGACGACGAGCGAAAGTCGCGTCGCAGTATTTAAGCGAAGAATACCGAACCAAGTTGATGTAATTTAGTTAGATTTGAGAAAAAAGTATAAGCATAAAAGTAAGAATGATATTTATCAAATTCAAAAGAAACATATTATGAAATAAAGGGAGAATAAATTATTTTATGAAACGTAAGGAGATATCTTATTCTGTTCTAAACAGAGTTATCAAAAACTTGTCACTACGATCTCAAGCAAAGCCCCCGTGTCGAATTTCTACTTTATCGCTCTAACGTATACACAGTTTCACAATTAGTGTATATACAGTTTATCAATCATCGCGGAATATAACAGAAAGTTATATCTATAAGTGTATAGCGATACACTTACACTTTGTAGAAATGCTCGATGTTACACATGATAATTAGTAGGAGCAATACGCTATGTTTTATTTGTTATTTTGTATGGTTATTTAAAAAATGTTCGACATTTTAAAGACATTTATTCTATTTAAAGCTATATATATTTGTTCGCGATCCGTCATCTTATCGTGGCTTGTCGTTTCGGCGGAATCGAAGATTCTCGACGCAACGAGATATTATGCGTGACTTGCGCGTGATCGCGCCGTGCTTGTTCGGTTACAGGACAAACACAGTTCTTATTGCCACTGTTTGTCAGTATGTGATCGCCAATAGCCTGGCAACGTTTTAAACCGACAACTATTAACGTCCCGTCTCCGAGCCATATCAAAAATAATAATAAATATCAGGTATAGTAAAAAGAAATCCATTATTTTTGCATGAAATTGAAGGCTTTAATTACCATAGTTAGAATGATCCGATTTAGGTCAAATATGCGCCGTTTTGTTCGATAACTTGTTGCCATTTTGAAGGTAATTTCATTATGCCTCTCTCATAGAAGCCCTCGTCCCTATTGGCAAAAAATTGAGACAGTCGATTTTCACAAGCCTCTCTTGAAGCGAATTTTTCACCAGCAAAATTGTTCGCCATGGACAGGAATAGATGGTAATCACTTGGTGCCAGGTCCGGACTATAAGGTGGATGCATAAGAACCTCCCAACCAAGCTCCCGGAGCTTCTGGCGAGTCACTATCGATGTGTGTGGCCTGGCGTTGTCCTGATGGAACACAATTCCTCTCCTATTGGCCAAAGCTGGCCGTTTCTGGGCGATTGCTTCCTTCAGACGGTCCAATTGTTGACAGTACAGTTCCGAGTTAAGAGTTTTGCCGTAGGGGAGCAGCTCATAGTAGATAATTCCCTGCCAATCCCACCAAACACACAGCAAAACCTTCCTGGCCATCAATCCTGGCTTGGCCACCGTTTCCGCCGGCTCACCGCGATTCGACCACGACCGTTTTCGCTTGACGTTGTCGTAAGTGATCCATTTTTCATCACTAGTGACCAACCGCTTCAGAAATGGGTCGATTTTTATTGCGATTCAGCATCGATTCGCAGATGGAAATTCGGTCCATGAAGTTTTTTTTCGTTAACTCGTGTGGCACCCATCGAGCTTCTTTTTGTATTCAGTCTTATTCAAATGGTTCCAAACGGTTTTTTGTGCAATCTTTAGCTCTTGGGCAATCGAAACAGTGCTTACATGATAGTCGGACTTGACAATGTCCATGATTTTATCGATATTTTCGACAATTGGCCTTCCAGTGCATGGTGCATCTTTGACATCGAAATTACCGGAACGGAATCGACGAAACCAAAATTGCGCGTGATTGGCTGTTACAGTATCAGGACCATAAACACTATTCACATTTTCAGCCGCCTGGCTTGCCTTTATCGAAGAAAAACTATAAAATATAGCGTATTTTCTCTTTACTAGTGTCCATCTTTGACGCGCGCTCAAACAAAACTGAGTCAACTAATCACAAAACTGTTAGAAAAGTTTTTTTAGTACGAAATCTCATCTTTCTAACGCCATCTAGTGGAACCCGATCGGATTTATACAACGCGAGATACAGATAACTAAAGCCATCTATTGGAAAAATAATAGATTTCTTTTTACTACACCTGATATTTAATACCTCCTTATACTATACTAATACATATCTCTTTCTTACTTAATTTAATTTGTGCTTATTATATGTTTTCATTAGGCCGGGTCTACAATAGATGTAATAAGATTTTAGCTATTTGGTCTAAGCTTTACCAATCACTTCCCATTTCATTTCCTTTATGTTATGATTTTTATAATATTTATTATCTTTTGCATACAAACAGGGATTTGCTTGTATAATTGTTATTAAAACTTCGTCGTGACCCAAGTAGAACAAAAAATCATGATGACATCGAAATGACAAGAAAATAACCGAATCATGATGAGAAAAAGAGTTTTTCTCATCATTTTGATATCATTTTGATGTCATCGTTATTTTCTGTTCTACCTGAGCAGTGTCAGCAACATATTCTTCGTTGTCGGACATTTTGCCAAACCAGATCGAAACGTGCGTGAAAACGTGTACATGTGCCTAAATAATTTTTCTTATTGGCTTATCTTATTTATTACTGAGAGAAATCGGCCTTAAGCTTTAATTCCTAACTTCAAAAGTTTGGATCTACCCAACTTTACTGCCAGCGCTGAAAATTTATAGTTTACGTGACACAAACTATATATTTTCAGTATTGGCAGTGAATATCAGAACATAGCCTATATTGTTGCCTATGTTATTGCATTTTGAATAAGGTAAGTTTTGGAAACATCCCACGTTAGTTATACACATTGTTCGAGCGTATACTCTTAAATAATTTTGTTACAGCAGTTGGTTAATATGGCCAATATAGTAAATATTATTGGTGCTGATATGCTTACTGAAGCAGAAAGACATGTACAAAGAAATGGGAGACATTTCCGAACCCGAGAAGTTCTATTTGAACTTCCAGAAAACCAATTCATAAAATTATTTCGATTAACTAGAAGACAGGCTGACAATATTATTGATATCGTAGAGCAATACCATCATCCAAAAAGATCTTCAGCATTAGATGCATCTGTGGAAGTAAGTTACTTGCTTCCATATCTATCAATATCCCAGTAAGCAAAATGCTAACAGAATGTGCGCAGATTGACGCCAATTTCGATCAGATCTCCACATCAAAACCATAGCCATCTGTGTCCTCATTAGGCTCGTGTTTTGTCGACAGGACCTGTGTGACAGGCCGTGCGAGCAGATTGTCGGCAGAAACCGCGCAGGTCCTGCTGCCAAACTACACGTAGAGTCTGCGCGTAGAGTTTGCTCGGTTTCTGCCGCTAATCTGCCGTCAAATTACTGCAAGTGTGCGCGGTTTTTGCTACAAATCTGCCGTCAAATATCTGACAACAGGATCTGGCGCATATTTGACCGCAGATTGGCGGCATAATTTGATATAACAGATTCTGCGTTAAATTTGTTGCCTATTTGCCATCAAACTATGATAGCAGGCTTCGTTCGAAATCTGCTCGCGCAGGTTTGGCTATCTGGGATTATATCTGCCTTTTGTATCCATCTCTATTAATCGTCATGTGGAGAAAAATTCCCGCTCTTGTTATTGCTTTTTCTCTATTGGTTAAGAGTCTCCTGACAGTAGCGACAACACCGCTCTCGAATCGCATGCGACAATTGTCATAGGTGACAATTGTCGCATGCGACATATCTCGTACGCTTTCAAGTGGTCTGTTCTTTTTAGCTGCACTACTGAACTGGTGCAATAAGTTAAAGTGAGAAAAAATATAGTTGTCTCATTCTAACTTATTGCACTAGTTCTGCAGTGACCGCAGTGCAGCTGAAAAGAACAGACCAAATAATTGAGCCCCAGAGTTTTGTTGTCCACGTAACATATAGAGAGGAGTGATACATAGGAGTAAATAATTTACACATAAATGGATTCCGAGAATTACACGGTGGAACTGATATGTCAAGATATTGTGAAGGATCATCTTCAAGTGAACGCTTTAATATAGTAAGTAAGTAAATATATGTATATATATGTGTGATTCTATCTCATAAACTATGAAATACACAGTCTGTCCCAGATCCAATGAGACTGGTCTAAAAAAATACAAAGCGTTTATTATTTTTATTTTTCATTTTTGTTTATTCAAAATAGTCTCCTTCTGAGTCAATACAGCGCTGGAAACGTTCAACAAATTTTTCGAAACATTTTTTATACTCATCGGCTGGAATGGCCTTTAGTATGGCGGTCGAAGTCTTTTGGATGACCGGGATAGTATCGAAACGATTTCCTTTCATCGCCAATTTCAGTTTGGGAAATAGCCCGAAGTCGCACGGAGCCAAATCAGGTGAATACGGTGGATGATCGATAACAATGATGCCTTTTTTGGTCAAGAATTCACGTACCATGATGGCTTTGTGCGATGGTGCATTATCGTACAACAAAAACCAACTGCCTGGCTCTCGATATTCCGGTCGAACTCGTCGAATTCTGGCCCACAATCGTTGTAGAACTCCAAGATAATATTCTGCGTTCACCGTCTGACCTTCTGGAACGAATTTACTATGAACAATTCCCTTTGAATCGAAGAAAACGGTCAGCATTGTCTTGATTTTGCTCTTCTGAAAGCGTAATTTTTTCTCTTTTGGCTCTTCTGGTGACTTCCATGCCGCACTCTGACGTTTTGTTTTTGGCTCGTATTGAAAACACCACGTTTCATCACCAGTTACAATGGCTGACATGCTTGCCGAATTCCTTCGGGACATTTTTAACATGTCTTTGCAATGCTGAACTCTCCAATCTTTTTGGTCGTCTGTCAGAATGTGTGGCACGAAGCGCGTACAGACCTTCCGTTTGCCCAAATCTTCGGTCAAAATTCGATAGACTGTGCTTTTCGGTATCCCAGTTTCCTCTTCGATGAGTCTCGCAGACACATAGCGGTCGCTTAGAAGAATTTCTTTGACTTTCTCGATGTTTTCTTCATTGCGAGTGGTTTTTGGCGGCGGTGCTCGGTCATCGTCTGCAAGGTCCTCACGACCATCACGGAATCGGCCAAACCAACGGAAAACCTGTGCACGGGACATGCATTCATCCCCGTGCACATTTTTTAGCGTTTCGTACGTTTCTGCACCACTTTTACCCAATTTAAAACAGAATTTAATATTCGCTCTTTGTTCTATGTTGGTTTTTCGACCGACGTACACAAAGTGACTTTACATAAAATGTCAAATCACAGTGAAATATCAACCGAATTCGCTCAAATTTTGAGGTTAAGTAGATGAAGGGTAGAACATTCATCTACCATCATTCACTCATAGATGTCGCTGCGCTAAGAACTTTGATGGAACCAGTCTCATCGTATCTGGGACAGACTGTGTATAACCTCAATCTCAACTTTAGATTAACATCAATTCTGGAAAAAGAAGAAGGAAAGAAGAATAGAAAATTAACATCATGTTTTACAATAATAAATAGTAGGATCATGTTTACAATAATAAATAATATATTAGGAATTATATTATAATTATATTATAATACATTATATTATATTATAATGATAAGCCAAATAACAAATCACCATGTATTTTCTGTGAAGAACATATAACAATGCACTGGGTTGTACAAAGCGTTAGACGAACTCAATGCCGAAGGTAGGACCAAAATTGCAGTGTTAAAATCCTCCATAGAGCGATTAGCGTCTATTGCTGAAACCGAACCAAATGAGAAGAAGAAGACAGTTGTTTTCCATAGTTGAGAGCTATAAGGAGCAATTAAATGTGTTCTTGGCGGTTTTTCGCAAGGCTAATGTCGTTAGCTCTTGTGTCATAGATAAATTAGTTTAGGAGAATCTGCTCTCTCTACCAGAGGAGCGGCAAAATGCTCTTCGTAAACGACGAGACAAACAAAGTTTGACAGATTCTTCTAGCCAAATCACAGACAAATTATTCAGCATCGTAATAATTCAGCATCTAGCTGAGACAACTCAGAGAAGTGCTGATACATTGGACATATTGTTTACGTACTATATTTTTGAATTATTTCATAAAAATATGGAATTTATTAGATATCTATCATGCAGAATAAAGCAGTAACTATTATCTTATCTTGAATATCTTGAATATGAGATATGAGAATAGAAAAATATTTAACCCGTTTCGGATGAAAACGCCACTCTCGGTACATCGCTCTTTGGCGGCTCATAACTAATACTATTGTGTCTGAAAAATTCGAGAGGTACATATTTTTATAATTTAAGATGTGTCCTTTCTGTTAATGTCCATAAAATTTCTCCAAAAAATTGTTAATTATGGAAAGAAACAGTTTAAAACAAAAAAAACATGATTTTTTCGCACTTTTTTTTTTAAATTGAATTTTCAAAGGGTTTCCTGTCTGCAATGACCCTAGAACCCCACTAAACGGTGGAATAAACGTTTAAACTTTAATAATATGTGGTTTGGAGATCGATTTTACTCCTTAATGTATTCAAAATGGCACCTAAACTGCAAAATTTTCGTGAAAACATTCATGAATTTTTTATTGAAAAATGATGCATTTTTACGAAAAATTGTCAAGAATAAAAAGTTCTTAAAATCACTCAAGAAATGCACTCGAATTTTTTGAAAATATTTCGAGCAATTTTTTTGATTTTGTAAATAGTCAATTTATGCAAAATTGAAAAAATTGCTCAAAGAATTCCGAAAAAATTTGGGTGCATTCTTTGGCTAATTATAACAACTTTTTATTCTTTACCATTTTTTCATTAGTGCATTATTTTCAAGAAAAAAACTTTCAAATGTCAAAATAGTATCGGATCATGAAAAGGTTTGATATATTCGCACATCTATCGTCAATCCGCCGCAAACAAAGTGTACATTGCGTTAAAATTTTAGAAGGATTTGTGTGATGGTTTTTGAGGTAATTAATGTCAAAATTTCGTTTTTATATACACGATCTCTTATGGGAGGGACAAGAAATTCCGCAGTAAATCCATCGCATCTTATCAAATGATAAGAAACGAAAAAAAAATAAACATACGATAATTAAAGTGAAAAATTTTTCTTTTCATTTCCAAACATTAAAAAACTGACAGCACTGTCTTAAGTATTTGATAGAATAGACAATAAAACGACTTTTATTAGCCAGCAGCATTATAATCTATCACCTATACCAAAACTGTAGCAGACGAAAATCATTAGAATCATTTTATTCTACGTGATCAACTTACTATTCAGTTTTTCGACATTTTAATTTAGACTATAATATAATATAGCTTTTTGAAATAGTAGAAACAATTTTTTAAGTTTGTATCGCGCAACTGATCCCGTGTATATAGTAGGTGAACCCAGTGATCCCACATTTGGCCCGTTTGGTAGCACGCCGTAGCATGGAGGAGTAACGCACACAAGCGCGCGTCGTGAGCGCGAGAGGCGTCGGAGTTTTTTCTCTTGAAAATAATGCACTAATGAGAAAAATGGTGAAGAATAAAAAGTTATTATAATTAGCCAAAGAATGCACCCAAATTTTTTCGGAATTTTTTGAGCAATTTTTTCAATTTTGCATAAATTGACTATTTACAAAATCAAAAAAATTGCTCGAAATATTTTCAAAAAATTCGAGTGCATTTCTTGAGTGATTTTAAGAACTTTTTATTCTTGACAATTTTTCGTAAAAATGCATCATTTTTCAATAAAAAATTCATGAATGTTTTCACGAAAATTTTGCAGTTTAGGTGCCATTTTGAATACATTAAGGAGTAAAATCGATCTCCAAACCACATATTATTAAAGTTTAAACGTTTATTCCACCGTTTAGTGGGGTTCTAGGGTCATTGCAGACAGGAAACCCTTTGAAAATTCGATTAAAAAAAAAAAAAGTGCGAAAAAACCATGTTTTTTTTGTTTTAAACTGTTTCTTTCCATAATTAACAATTTTTTGGAGAAATTTTATGGACACTATCAGAAAGGGCACATCTTAAACTATAAAAATATGTACCTCTCGAATTTTTCAAATACAAATAGTTATGAGGATTAGTTATGAGCCGCCAAAGAGCGGTGTACCGAGAGTGGCGTTTTCGTCCGAAACGGGTTAATAGAAAATACATGGTACTGAAACAATTGTCTTATAGTAGTAAAGTTTTATTTTCTAAGTAAACTAAGCTTTAAAAATCTAAATCCTTTATCGCTTTTTCCTAAATTATTTTTTAAATAAAATGTTTTAATGTAATAAAATTTATTAAAATGTTTTTTTGTATCATAACTGATTTTGAATCGTTCTTTATTATAGGTTGTTGTATTTCTTCTAATAACTGTTATCGAAAAATAAATTCAGAAACAGCATTCCATTAAAAAAAACAAAGATGACCTTCAAATCTTAGGAATCACCTGAAAAAAAGCGTTACCACCGCAAGGATTACTTCTGCACCATGTAATTTCTCTTTGTTAGATAAATTATTATTTATTATTATCGCCTCACTATATATTGTCTGTTTAAGAATAATTATTACGATTCTACCGATTATGCTGTTTTGTTTCAATAACATCCTCTGACAAAGTTGATAACGCGAGAAACGAGCTGGAGCATCAACAGCAAGTGATAGTGCAATCGGGAAAGCTCTTAGGAAAATATGGTAAATGCGAAGTCACCGATAAAGTATTACTTGCACTGGCCTTCGCGTTCTTCCTCGCCTGCGTGTTTTACATTTCACAAAAGAGACTGTTCTGAAAGCCCTTTGTATGTGATATTAATGAAATGGACTGATCATTTATGGTGATATCGCGACTGTAACATATTGCGCAGGAATTCTCACGATAAATGACATAGAAAATGTATGTACTATTTAAGAGGAGAAATCGGGTGACACGGGCTTTACAAGTATTTTAATGACTTTACGCGTGTGTGGATAAATTGCTCGTTAATCTCTGAAGGACGTTTTTATTCGGTCACCAAATCTTATTAAATAAACTCAACTGGTTGTATATAATGGTATCCTGTAAGAAGATAAAATATTTATTAAATTTCAAAATGTATACACGTTTTTACTATTCATTATCACTAAAATAACGATGTCGTATCGCGAGACGTTATGGAAACTAATTGCTCGTACATTTTTACAACCGCTTATGAATTCCTCCCTGGTGACTATTCCGTCTCTGTCTACGTTCATCTTCTTGAAGAACTTGTCCACTTGGATGTTAATTGCGGGCTGGATGGTCTGCGCGTCCTGCACCATCTCATAAATCGCGAATATTATGACCAACATTTCTCGCTTCGTGATACAACTGTCTCCATAAAAATCGTAGAATCTGATGAAAAGTAGGTCCAGAGAGTATTTCGCATGTTATGATCGTCGAGGTTATTGACTTCAATAAGTATTAGTGATCAAATATTTAATAAATATCCAATAATCAAGTAAAATTTCTATTGCGACTAATATTAACATTTTTAAATGTCACTTTTTAACTTTGAGTATTATTCCGAGGAAAAATGATTATATATGTAAATTTTCTCTGCACAGCCATCATTAAATAGCAAGAAAAAAGTACAAAGTGGTCAGTCTGTGCCCGAAGAAGTTACAGAAAATCAAACCGAACTTCTTAACTGACACGAAATAAAAATCTTTCAGGTTGCGCTCGAAAATGAGCCTGGAATCAGACAGTCCGTTATTAACAGCGATTACTGCTCACCCAAATATCCAAGAGAGCTGATCGACCATGCCGTTCACGATCGATGCTGTGGCATCCAGAAGATCGCTGAAGCTGACGAAACCGTCGCCGTTCTTATCGAAACTGTAGAAGACGATTTGCGTGCATCTGGTTGAGTTGGCCAATGGGAACAGTTTTTGGCGTATGCAGGTTTCAAATCGCCAGGCGTCACACTGTTTGCGCAGCATCTCCGCCGGCGGACCGAATCGTCGTCAGTCGCGAAAAGACGGGACTCTTAGCTGAAAATATTTGAGCGAACGTTAATTCAGAACGCGATGTCGTGAACTTCTCGCGAAGAAATGAGAAAGAGATCTTTCTTTCTAAGTATTCTCTTGACGCGTGAAAAATTGGTGGCAAGTTTTGATACTTTTTTTGTAATCTTTTCTCGTAAGTTCTTATAGTATATAACGATTATCGTGCGCGTGTTAGCTCGTTTCATGTAGTGAAAAGTAAAAATAAGAATTCTGAATAGTTTTGTATACTAATATTTCTTTCGTAGTCATAACATAAAAACTTATGCAATGTGACTTAACCCTTCCGTGTCTGACTTTTTTCTAGAAATAATCTGCGTCTAATTCACGTTTTACTAAAGGTTTTTAGAATTGCTGATTATGAATTTGTAGTCAAAATTTCAAAATTCAGAATAATACCTATAATTGTAAAATATTTATATAGAAATTATATAGAATACACAAGTCAATATGTTCCACCGCATATATTTCATTTCTCACCTTTCGTTTACATGTAAATAACGATAATTATGAATATCGTGATCTTATATGTATATATATTTATATAATAAATTACACAGTCTGTTTTATCAAATATTTATTTCTATATACACCTTTCCCTTTTTAAATGCAGAATTGTAATTAAAATTTAGCAATATATAAGTTAGGAGCCATTTAAAACCCAACGCACGTCGCCACCATCTCGATCAGCTGATTGAGTGCAAGGCTTGCTGTGGATTTGCTACCAATTTGCTCTCGTGTCTTGTGCGCAAGTGTTGCTCGGCGTTTGGTGCCTATTTGGTGCTAAGTTATGCGCTACAAAATTTGCGCGGTTTTTGCTGCAAATTTACTGCAAGTTGCCCCACATCAAGCCTTGACGTCAAAACACAATCCTAAAGAGGACATAGTTGCATATGGTTTTGGCATCAAGTTTTGATCGAATTTGTTGCCAATTTGCACTCAATTTGCACTCATTTTGCTCATTGGGTTAGTATAGTATATATTTGTTTCTATGATACTTTTTTATGTTTAGAATATTAATATTTACATCTGAATGTAGAATGGCGGATGATAAGAGACAGAAACAAATTCGTTTCTATTCAGATAAACATAACCGTCGTCTCATACAACAACAAACTGAAGCTATATACAGAACTTTTGGTGCATTAGAAAATCTGCTATCATCATTTATTCCTGTCTAACCAATTAATCCAAGTGGAAATGAGAGATTGATTCACACTAGTGATCAAGTATTGGAACATAGTGAATATGACAATGTTGATTATGACATATTGCAACTGCAGGATGAATATATAATATTTAAGTGTATAGTATATATATAGTACATAAGTATATATAAGTATTATTAATATAATATATATTAATAATATATTAATATATGTTTGTATTATATTGAGATGCATAAGTATAGTAATTTAGTAAAATTAGAATAATTGATAATTAAATTTAACATAAAAAGGAACATAATAATAATGACGCTAATATGCAGTAATAATAAATAAAATAATATTTAAAAATACATTAAAATTTTTATATTATTTAATATAATACTATTTTTATATATAATTATATATATACAATTATAAATGTTATATACAATTTTATATATAAGTTATAAACAAATTTTACATACAATTATAAATAAACAGTGTTTAAAATTATTTTTTATAAAAAATGAAAAGTAAAGACAAAATGATAATTAATATATTAGGTGTACAAATGAATAATCCAATTTTTTCAGCTACATTCAAGGTTTATTTTAAAAGAAAGTAAATTAAATTGTTCAATCAAAGTATTCACCGTTGCTTTCTATAATATTAAGCCATCTTTCAGGCAGCTGATGAATTCCATCTCAGAAAAATGTTACGTCTTTGGACACGATAAAGTCGTCAAGCCATTTTCGAATCTCATCCATTGATTGGAAGTGCATATCGGATAAGGCGTATTGCATCGACCGGAACAAGTGATCATCGGATGGAGCAATGTCTGGTGAATAGTCGGTTGCAGCCAGGTGCTACAAGACGTCCTAGCCAAGACTCATGGTGTCTTTTGTATTGGAAGCAATGTGTGGTCTGGCGTTATCATGGAACAATTTCACTGGACGTTCTCCTTTGCCAATATACGGGCGTTTTCGTTCCAATTCTTGACTCAAGCAGATTAATGGACGTTGGTAGCAGTCCGCAGTAACTGTTTCACCCGGTTCCAACAACTCATAACAAAGCATGCCCTTGATATCCCACCAAATGCAGAGAAGAACCTTCTTTCCGAAGCGATTTTGATGATTCACCGGAATTTAACCAAGACTTTCTGCGTTTCGGATTGTCATAGAGTATCCATTTCTCATCGCCCGTAACGATTTTCCACAAGAAAGACTTTCGACGCTGCTTATTGAGAAGAGAAAGACACGCTGCCACTCGTTGATTTTTGTTGGTTTCAGTGAGTTCATACGGAATCCATTTTCCTTCTTTCTGGATCTTTCCCATCTTATGTAGGCGTTTGGAAATCGTTTGCTGCGTTATTCCCAAGTGTCCTGCAAGCTCTTTTTGTGTTTGTGCCGAATTCTCAGCGAGCAGTTGTTCTAAATCATCATTATCGCACTTCGGAGGGCATCCAGGGCGTTGTTTGTCGATTAGACTGAAATTACCGTTTTTAAACCGCTTAAACCAAAATGCGCACGCATCGTACGATACAACACCTTTGCTGAGAAAGGAATAAATCGCTTCGCACGCTCTTGCAGCATTTTTTCCTTGTTGGAATTCGTAAAGAATGCAGTGTTGGATATGCACCTTATCTGTTGCCATTTTTGACTGTACTGAACTGAATACTTTTGAAGGTTATGTTGAGCCTTTCGCCAAACTATATGTTCTTTTTAATAGCTATATGCCAACATTACATAATCGCAAAAGGGCGGGAAAATCTATTCAATTTAGAATTGATTTCATAACTGCTTAAAATAATTTGGATTATTCTTTTGTACACCTAATACATACTATTCCACGCCTATGTTTATGTCGTTATATTACCTTTATTTAAATATTATTAAATATTAATCATACTTTTATTTAAATATTAATATCATGTATTACTTATTTTTGCAATTGCAGCAAATATATATATATATATATATATAAATAACAAGGACTTCCATTTCCGGCGACGAGTGAGTGAGATTAGTGAGTGACAGGGAGAGAATAGGGAAAGGTTATTAGTAGGAAGTAGTGAGAGTGGAGGAGAAGGGAAGGGTGCGAGAGATAGTGGGAGGGAGTAAAGTGGATGGTGAGAAAGGGCAGGAGGGGGGAGTAGCGGAGGAAGGAGAGTGGAGGAGTGAAAAGTCGGAGCAGGATATTGAGGTTAGGAAACGGGGAGAGAGAGAACGGAGGAGGGAGGCAGGAGGTAGAGAGAGGTGGTGCGAACTGGTGGAAGAGATGAGAATTAAGAGAGAGTCGCGGGAAATCCGAAAGGTGGTAAGGTGAAGAAGGGGAGGAAGGAGTGAGAAGGAGGATAGAGGAAGGAGGAAAAGGAAGGAAGGGGGGTGTAGAGGAGGGAAAGAGATGAGAGAAAAAGAGAGGGAGGTTGACAAATGCGGAACGGTTGAGGAGAGACAGCACGAGCAGTATGGGAAGTGTGAGAAGTTTTATAGAGATGATGTGGGAGGGGAGAAGGAAGATAAGGGGGGGAAGAAGAGGAGGATGAAGAGGAGAGGATAGATAAGAAGAATTTGAAGGTAGGAAGGCATCGAGAGGGGGATGAGGAGGGAGGAAGTGGGAAAGTAGAGGAGAAGGAGGGAGAAAGGGAGAAAGGAGGATGGATGAGAGAAGAGGAGATAAAGGAAATAATATGGAAATTGATGGAAGAAGTGAAAGGGTATAAAGAGGAAGTGAAGAGGGAGGGAGAGAGGAGGGAGAGAGAGAATAGGGAACTAAGGGAGGAATTGAGAAAGGAGAGAGAAGAGAGAAGGACGGAATGGAGTAGAGAGAGGAGGGAGAGGGAGGAAAAAATAAAGAAGATGGAGGAAAGGATGGAGAATGGGAGAAATGGGAGGAGAAAAGGAGGTAGGAGGGAGGAATAGGGGAGGAGGGAGGAAGAAGGATAAGGGAACTGGAGATAAGGGTAGATAAAAAGGAGAGGGAGGAAAGGAGAAGAAATGTGGCGGTGAGGGAGGTAGAAATGGGGGGAAAGGGGTAGAGGAGAATATTAAAGAGATATGGAAGAGATTGGAGCTGAAAGTAGATATGAGGGAGGTGAGGAGACTGGGGGAAGGGCAAAAAGAAGGGGAGGGAATGGTATTAGTAAAGCTAGGCAGTATGGAGGAAAAAAGGAAGGTGATGGAAGCGAAGAAGAAACTAAGAGGGAGGAAGGAAAGGATAGAGGACGATTTAACAAGGGAGGAGAGAAGGATGAAGTGGAGGATAGAAAGAGAGGCGGAGGCAGAAAGAAGAAAGGGAAAAAGGGTACAAGTGGAGTATTTGAAGATGTTGGTGGATGGGAAGATAAAGAGATGGGATGAGGGGGGGAAGTGGTGGGAGATGAAGGGAAACTGAAGGGGGGTGAGATGAAGGGAATGAGACAGATAAAAGGGATAAGAGGGATAAGTAAGAGGGATGAAGAGAAGGGAAAGGGAAGGGAGGAGGGAAAAGGGGAGGAGGTTTATAAGGTGGCATTTTGGAACGTGGCAGGGCTGGGGAATAAAGATAGGGAATTCTGGGAAGGACTGAAAGAGTGGGACATAATGGTTTTAATGGAGACGTGGATAGACGAAAGGGGGTGGGGAAGAGTGAGAAAGGAGTTGCCGAAAGGATATAGATGGGAATGTCAGGGAGCGAAGAGAAGGAATAGGAAAGGGAGGGCGATAGGGGGAATGGTGAAAGGAGCGAGGTAAGGGAGATGAGAAGGGAAGAGGAGGAAGAGATGGAGGGGATGTTGGTGAGGCATGTGAGAATGACAAAGGAATGTTGGATAATAATAGGGGTATACGTGATTAGGGATATGGAGGTAAAGTTGGAAAGGATGAAGAAGTGGGTGGAGGAAAAAGGGGAGAAGGGGAGAATGATAGTTGGGAGGGATTAAAACGCGAGGACAGGAAGGGAGGGAGGAGAAGTAGTGGGAGGGGGAAGAGGAGAGAGGGGAGGAAGGGAGCAGGAACTCCAAGGATGGGAAGATATGTAAGAACGGAAGGACGTTATGTGAATTTTTGGGAGAAAGAAGATGGTGAATATTAAATGGGAATACGAAGTGAGATGAGAAGAGTGAGTGGACGTACGTAGGAGGAGGGGGGTGTCAGTAGTAGATTATGTGATAAGAAACTGAGAGACAATGGAGAGGGTGGAGAGAATGGAAGTGGGAGAAAGAGTGGAGTCGGATCACCAGCCGGTAGTAGTGTGGATAAGAGGGGGAAGGGAGGAGGGAGGAGATAGGAAGAGAGTAAAAGAAGGGGGAGAAAAAAAATGGTGGACCAAGAAGGAACTAGAAGGATTCGGCGAGAAATTTAGGAAAGGGGAGAGAAGAGAGGAGAGAGTACAAGAGGAATGGAGGAGATTAGAGGGGGGATAAGAAGAACTTTTGAGAGGGATGAAGGGGAAAGAGAGGAGGAAAGAGGGGAGAGGATAATGGGATGAAGAATGTAGGAAGGCGAAGAGAAGGTTGAGGGAAGAGCTGAGGGAATGGAGGAAAAGGGGAGTAGATGGAGAAAAATATAGGAAAGAGAGGCTAAAGTATAAGAAGATATGCGAGGAGAAGAAGAGGGAGCATTGGATGAGGGAGGTGGAGAAGAGGTGGAAAGAGGGGGGTGAAGGAGAGGAAGGAGAGATAGAAAGAGCGGCGGAAACGGAAGTTGAGGTATGAAAGGAAAGGAATGGAGAGTGAGAGGGAGGGAGTGAGTGGGGGAATGAGAGTGGGCATGAGGAGTATTCTCTCTCTCTCGCGTGCGAGCGGAGATTAGTTGTAAGAATAGATTTAAGGAAGTAGATTATAAAAGATAGGGGGAAGGGAAGAAATGTAACCTCAAGGGGAATCAATAAAGTACTAATATAAATAACAATATTGAAATATTTCGTACATTTATAATATTTATGTAAACCCAAATTATATATATCCAATTTTATTTTATTTCAGAATTGAAGCAATATGCCAAAAACTAAAAATACTCCAAAAATTTCATTAACATCTTTCATTAAGTTATGAAAGTAGGTATATTTTTTATTTTAAAAGAATAATTATATAACTGTTACATAATATTTACTGAATCAATATTAATAAGCCATACATTCATATTTTTATTTACATGATAATTGTCCTGACAAACAATATATCAACATCATTTTGTAAACATGTATATGTTCCTCTTATGAAATAAGATTCATGAATTATCGTGCATAGTAAAGTTGTGATGTCTAAATCTGCTGTCGTGATTGAATACTTCCCAGTTAACTATTTATTTACAGATTGCAAACCATTAGAAAGCAATTTTTTGCCAAATGATGCTGTCAAATCCAGGGTTTACTGTGTCTTCATTTAATTTGTGTTTTGGCGACAAAGTCTATTGGCAGGAATTTTCACCAGATTGATGGCACAAACCGCATATAAAACTTGCTGCCAATCGAGTCTGTCCTATTTCTACCACCAATCTGGTCTGAATTGCCTGTTAACGAGCTTTGTTGCATTTTTGACGGCAGTTTGGCAACATAATTTGTTATAACAAATCCTATATAATATTTATTGTCTTTCTGGCATTACAAATTTGTTGCATGCTCTGCTAAAAATTTGTTGCAGCAGATTTTATTATTTGGGTTCCTATTTGAATAATAGTGAATTATCTCACGCGATCATTCACTAACCTTTTAATAATTCATAAATCAACAGAAAATTTTGGAAAAGTGATATGATAAGTTTTTAGTCTGTTTCTGTATCTACAAGTACTATAACAATCTAAAAGTACACGATGGCAGGCATCGTTATTAAAGTTCACCTACTATATCACGCGTGATCGTTTGCCAACTTTCTTAAATTAGTAATTCAAAATGTAATAGAATTCTTTGCACCATGATTTAGAAAATTTCTGTTCAGTTTTATTTAATCCACATGTACATGATGCATGAAACACTTGTTTTTTTATCTATTCATCTTTGTCGTTTCAGATTTTACGATAGAACAAGTGAAAAGAGAGATATAAAGAAGCCGCAAAAGCTTGTATCTACTGAATCTGAAAATGAGGAAAAAATAAAGAATATTAAGAATAAGTCAAGTATACAAACATCGATAAAGAAAATTAAAAAAATATGTTGATGAGAATAAATCACCAAATATAAACTCGGTAACTGAAATATCTGCAAAACCGAAGATTATATCAGAAAAAGTAATAACACCTGCATCATCAATAGAACTTCAGAATGAAACTCAGCGTAATAAAAATGCTAAGTTTCTTGTTTCCAAGCAAATCAGGACTGATGCAAAAAATGAATGAAATAATGAAAAAAATACTAGGCTACTGACAAGGAAACGGTCGGGGGCGTCCCTCACCGATTTGAATGGGCATTGGATATGTTGTAGAGGATCAAAAAATATTAGACACGTATTTTTTTATATGTGCTTATCTCGAGGTTTAGGGGTTGAAATCACCCCTTGAAAAGAACGGATTTTTTCGTTTTTATCAAATATCTTCTAAAATATGAGAGATATGAAAACATAGTAAATGTAAGAGTTTTACAGTATTTGATGCTCTTTGCACCTGTCAATTCAAATTTTTCAAAATATCAAATTTACCCCCCCGCTCCCCCCTCCACTCATTATTTTCGCAAAATTCAAAAATATTGTAAGGACAAAAATTAAAGAGCATTGAATTCCGAGTCCAACCATATATAATAATGTTACTTCCCGAGATACGGACTTTTCGAAAAATAGATGGAAATGTCCGTGTATACCCGTAACACGCTATGCACAGCGCCTACCTCACTTGATAATATACGCAACATGTCCTCTTCGAATTTCTTTCGAATAATAGGCGATTAATACCGATACGGAGAATATGTAATCATAAAACATTTCAATATATAATAACGTTATTAATAACAATCATAGATTTATACACAACAATATTTCTATGCTTTGTTTTTATAAAAAGATATACGTATACGCTCTATGAAAGTTAGATTTTATATATGATAAGTTTGTGTGTCTATTTTTGTGGTGGTTGACGTAAGTACTATGACGGAAGTGATACATGAATTGCAAAATCAATCATGTTTATTAACGCGGCGTTTCCATCGAATCTATGACTCGTGAAAAACGCCGCATTCATGAAATCATACGTGATTGCATAATTATATCTGATATGATATGATATTGATAACGTAATTATTTTCACGTACACGCACCATATATACACATACACATCTACAATCGTGAAAGTGTTGTGCCGTCGTATTATTGTCATATCTTCTTTCCATCCTGTTTACTTTCGATTTTGTCATAGTTCTAATAATAGATGAATATCAAGTGTCGTAGACGTTACAGTTATGTGAGCTATTTAAAGTGCTGGAAAGCAGCCACTTTGTGCGACGCAAATCATGAGTAAGTGTAATATATAGAGATACATTTCATATGATATATAAGCAGTAGTACAAGCTAGTGTCGCAGTAAGTATCCATCGTTTCACGACGTATCATTTGTGAGCGCAAATTTATAAGTACATATTGCTTTCTCTCTATGTGTGTGTTTAAAACTTCTTTTAATACATTCTTTGTTAAATATATAAGTATTTATTATTAACTGATATTATTATTTTATATTTATTATTATTATTTATTATTATTACTAACTGATATTATTATTTTATATTTATTATTACATATCTTGTCACTCTCTATTTTATATTATTGGAATTGCAATAGTTTGTCGAGTTATCAGTAATGTGATAATGTACGGAAAAATGGAAGCGAAATTGAGCAAAAGTTAAATTATAAATTATATATAATAATGATTAATAATCAAAGAAAATTTCTATTAATTTGAAGAAAAAATATGTGTAGTTATTTCAATTTCAGAATATCTACATACGTAAATATAGAGCTGTCTTTCCGTTTTCACGACATTAATTTATTCTGGATTCACTACATACAGGGTGTTATAAAAGTCCTGGAAGAGCAGATAACTCGAAAAATATGAGTCCTAAAAAAATGCGAAGTACTGGGTTTTTATGATTTTTCCCTGGCTATCTGACGATGACCTAGGATTTGACCTTGACAATGATCTTGAAGGTCATTTCAAGGTCAGGTCAATTTTTTTAAATGGTACCCCATACTTTTGACCCCAGAAATGAAAATAGTGGAAAATTTTATGTTCGGATATGACCTTGAGCACTGCCAAATTTGACCTCTGAAGGTTACATAAAGGTCTAAGCTTGTTTTAGGATGAAAACGCGAATATCTTCGAAAATGCACCTGCTAGGGAACGATATTACGCATAAGAATAAGAATATAGAGGTCAACGAGGGACATTAAGCCGTGACCTTGCCCTTATTCTCAAGCTCATGAGTTAAGATTATTATTAAGGTCAAACTGGACTTTTTTAGGACTGAAATCCATACTTTTGACCTAAAAGTGTCAAGATTAAAAAATTTTACGTTCGGATATGACGTTTCCAACCTTGACGTTGTTCTTAAGGTTATGTGTCAGTCATATCAAGGTCAATTAATTTCTTTAGGCTGGGAACACATACTTTTACCCTCCATTAATGTGAAGAGTGAAATTTTACCTTACCTTCGCCTTCATTACGAAAGTTTTCATTGAACAGCAATCTCACTTCACTGTATGACCTTTGTCTATCCCCCCATCCTCTCATCATCAATAGCGAAACTCTCTCATGCTCTGTAACAGAAGCCATTTGGAATTGAAAACAAAAAATTAGCAAAAATTTGATATAAAAAATTCGGTTTCTTTACCTTTAAATAAAAATAATAAGTAATGTACCATTGATCGTGAATAATAATATGATAATAATTCAAAACGGACTAGAATGACATCAAAACTTGTTAAATTGATGAAAACTCAAAAGCAATCTATTATCTGTTTGACACTGATAGAATCGAGACAAATAAAAACCTTGAAGCATATACTTTATCGATGGCGTATAAATTTTTCGGATACCGATCCTGGGATTTTTGAGCTCGCTAAAACCGAATCCGACGTCGGATTTTGCAAATTCAAGATGGCCGATTCAAAATAGCAGCCGATATTTAAGAATAACAAAAATTGGATCTCGTTTAAGGAGTTTTTGAAGTCGTTTCTGAAATCGAATCCTACGTTGGATTTTACAAATTCAAGATGACCGATCCAAAATGGCGCCCGATATCGAGGAATTACCAACAATCGGAGTGTGACCTCGTACGTAACGTAAAATCTCATTCTTCACATTATGGAGGAGGGGGGGTAAACGTATGTGTTTCCAGCCTCAAAAATTAATTGACCTTGATATGACTGACACATAACCTTAAGAACAAGGTCAAGGTTGAAATAGTCATATCCGAACGTAAAATTGTTCAATCTTGACACTTTTAGGTCAAAAGTATGGATTTTCAGTCCGAAAAAGTCCGGTTTGACCTTAATAATAATCTTAACTCATGACCTTGAGAATAAGGGCAAGGTCACGGCTGAATGTCCCTCGTTGACTTCTACATTCTTATTCTTATGCGTAATATCGCTTCCTAGCAGGTGCATTTTCGAAGATATTCGCGTTTTCATCCTAAAACAAGCTTAGACCTTTATGTGACCTTCAGAGGTCAAATTTGGCAGTGTTCAAGGTCATATCCGAACGTAAAATTTCCCGCTCTTTTCATTTATGAGGTCAAAAGTATGGGGTACCATTTAAAAATTGACCTGACCTTGAAATGACCTTCAAGGTCATTGTCAAAGTCAAATCCAAGGTCACCGTCAGCCGATAACCAGGAAAAAATCATAAAAACCCAGTATTTCGCATCTTTTCTAGAACTCATATTTTTCGAGTTATTCTGCTCTTCCGGGACTTTTATAACACCCTGTATATTTGACAGAGAGAAGAAGCGGCATCAGGATTAACATAAGAAAATCACTGCATTAATTATAAAGTGTGTTTTATTTTATATATTATTTTATATATCATAGTTCGAGAAAAATATTCCATTTTAATATTTTTCAGAATGATGCAATTTAATCCCTTGGATGTTATAATGTTACTCTATACAACTTTCATTGCTCTTAACTTTCCACAAAGTCCGATAACTCCAAAAGAAGTAGAAGTGAAGGAGAAGATTGAATATTTGTTAAAAGAAATAGAAAATGAAGAGGAATTTGAAATAGAAGAGGAAGAAACTTTAGATTTTTACAATACATATGAAGTTCCATAAGCGTAAAATATTGATTTATTAGAGGAAAATGAAAGAAAAGAATATCTCCCGGAAAAAGTTATTTGTAGCTCCGTTGAAGCAGGAATATCAAATGATTATAAAAGGCAAGCTGTGGAATACTGGAAGAGCGGTAAAACAGGACCAAGATCGCTTGAAGGAGTTAAAAGAAGATATAGAAAAGTAACATCGATGCGACAATTACGACAATGGGAGGACCAAATCAGTGCAGGTGGCAGCAGAGATGAAAAATTAAAAAGAATTTCTGAATATACAGAGTGTTGCACAGACATACAGTTCAGTATGACGGGTTGCGTGCCCTTCAGGCGCGCGCGCGTGGCCGATAATGCAGGGCTTACCGATAAAATGACATGCCTACTTTATCCAATAAAGTGTGCAGTGCTTATAATTATTACGATCGCAACGGATTTGCACTGCATATATAAATATAATTTAAAAGATTAAAAAATTATATATATATATATGCACGGAATAATTAAAATTAATAAGTAAGAGGATAAAAGAATATTTTTCGTTTAACATAATTTCTTAACCTTTTCTGGCGTTAGAAATTTTTATAAAAATTAGAGATTATAGAGAAAAAAGTTAAGGTGTTATAACCGAAAAAGTCCGGTTTGACCTTAATAATAATCTTAACTCATGAGTTTGAGAATAAGGGCAAGGTCACGGCTTAATGTCCCTCGTTGACCTCTATATTCTTATTCTTATGCGTAATATCGTTCCCTAGCAGGTGCATTTTCGAAGATATTCGCGTTTTCATCCTAAAACAAGCTTAGACCTTTATGTAACCTTCAGAGGTCAAATTTGGCAGTGCTCAAGGTCATATCCGAACATAAAATTTTCCACTATTTTCATTTCTGGGGTCAAAAGTATGGGGTACCATTTAAAAAAATTGACCTGACCTTGAAATGACCTTCAAGATCATTGTCAAGGTCAAATCCTAGGTCATCGTCAGATAGCCAGGGAAAAATCATAAAAACCCAGTACTTCGCATTTTTTTAGGACTCATATTTTTCGAGTTATCTGCTCTTCCAGGACTTTTATAACACCCTGTATGTAGTGAATCCAGAATAAATTAATGTCGTGAAAACGGAAAGACAGCTCTATATTTACGTATGTAGATATTCTGAAATTGAAATAACTACACATATTTTTTCTTCAAATTAATAGAAATTTTCTTTGATTATTAATCATTATTATATATAATTTATAATTTAACTTTTGCTCAATTTCGCTTCCATTTTTCCGTACATTATCACATTACTGATAACTCGACAAACTATTGCAATTCCAATAATATAAAATAGAGAGTGACAAGATATGTAATAATAAATATAAAATAATAATATCAGTTAGTAATAATAATAAATAATAATAATAAATATAAAATAATAATATCAGTTAATAATAAATACTTATATATTTAACAAAGAATGTATTAAAAGAAGTTTTAAACACACACATAGAGAGAAAGCAATATGTACTTATAAATTTGCGCTCACAAATGATACGTCGTGAAACGATGGATACTTACTGCGACACTAGCTTGTACTACTGCTTATATATCATATGAAATGTATCTCTATATATTACACTTACTCATGATTTGCGTCGCACAAAGTGGCTGCTTTCCAGCACTTTAAATAGCTCACATAACTGTAACGTCTACGACACTTGATATTCATCTATTATTAGAACTATGACAAAATCGAAAGTAAACAGGATGGAAAGAAGATATGACAATAATACGACGGCACAACACTTTCACGATTGTAGATGTGTATGTGTATATATGGTGCGTGTACGTGAAAATAATTACGTTATCAATATCATATCATATCAGATATAATTATGCAATCACGTATGATTTCATGAATGCGGCGTTTTTCACGAGTCATAGATTCGATGGAAACGCCGCGTTAATAAACATGATTGATTTTGCAATTCATGTATCACTTCCGTCATAGTACTTACGTCAACCACCACAAAAATAGACACACAAACTTATCATATATAAAATCTAACTTTCATAGAGCGTATACGTATATCTTTTTATAAAAACAAAGCATAGAAATATTGTTGTGTATAAATCTATGATTGTTATTAATAACGTTATTATATATTGAAATGTTTTATGATTACATATTCTCCGTATCGGTATTAATCGCCTATTATTCGAAAGAAATTCGAAGAGGACATGTTGCGTATATTATCAAGTGAGGTAGGCGCTGTGCATAGCGTGTTACGGGTATACACGGACATTTCATATCTCCCTCCTCCGTTCCCTCTCAACCCCGTTTCCTAACCTCAATATCCTGCTCCGCCTTTGCATTCCTCCACTCACCTTCCTCCGCTACTCCCCCCTCCTGCCCTTTCTCAACCTCAACCTTTCACCCTCCCGTAGTCTCCAACACCCTTCCCTTCCCCTCCACTCTCATTACTTCCCACTAATAACCTTTCCCTATTCTCTCCCTATCACTCACTATTCTCACTCACTCGTCGCCGGAAACGGAAGTCTCTGTTTTGTGTTATAGATGTGTTATAAATATATATCATATACGTTATAGATGTTTAAATATATAACAAGGTATATACAAAGTGTTTAAACAGAAAAAGATAGTAAAATATCAAAACCACAATAAAATACACAAGGTATGAAAAATAATATGAAATTATAAAAAATAATATTGCAAAATATAAAGAGATAAGTATTACCATCAATAATACAGCCAGTTCACACGATTGACTTTAATCCGTTATTTTCTTCTGAATACTGACTTGATATGTCACCTATATCAGGATTTTACGTTAAACTATGGAATTCATAAATAATCCAGCAATATATGTTACATACACACACACACACACACACACACACACGCACACACGCACACACGCACACACGCACACACGCGCACACGCACACACGCACACACACACACACACACACACACAGGGTGTTTGATAGCTGATCATGCAGACTAAAGTTGGAGACAGATTGGGTGTAGCCGAGAAGAAAAGTTATGTACCATAATGTCAAATAGGCAATAGTTATCGAGTTATTAATTAAAACATGTGAGCCAACGAGCGCGTAGAGAGCGGAGGGCGACCGCAGTAAGCACATAGACATTTGATACAGGCGGAGTCAGCGAGTGTCGGTAGGCGGGCGCGCGCGGTGAGGGGCAACGTAAACAACAAGAGGCGAACGCGCGCGACGAGGAGCGAGCGAGCGCGAACGACGAGGAGCGATCGAGCGCAAGCGACAAGAGGCCAGCGAGCGCGAACGACGAGGAGCGAGCGATCGCCTCTTGTCGCTTATATTGCCCCTCGCCGCGCGCGCTTGCCTACCGCCACTCACTGACTCCGCCTGTATCAAATGTCTAAGTGCTTACTGCGGCCGCCCTCCGCTCTCTACGCGCTTGTCGGCACACATGTTTTAATTAATAACTCGATAACTATTGCCAATTTGACATTATGTTACATGACTTTTCTTCTCGGCTACATCCAATCTATCTCCAACTTTTGTCTGCATGATCAGCTATCAAACATCCTGTATGTATACAGGGTGTCCCATTTAACCAGACAAATCGTAATATCTGGAAAACTGTATGTCGGATCAAAAAAGTGTGTGATGATATTTGTTCGTCTCGGAGGGGGACATCCAATGATAACCCATCCATAATAAATGATACGTCTGAAAAAAAACGTCTTTATGACATCATAATTTAAAAGTCTTTAAGACGTCTTAAAAAAGACGTAATTAGACGTAATAATTCATTTGTCTAAAAGACGTCTGGAAAAAGACATCATTATGACATCATAATTTAAAAGTCTTAAAGACGTCTCAAATAAGAAGTCTAAAAGACGTCTTAAACAAATCGTCTTAAAGACGTCTCAAATAAGAAGTCTAAAAGACGTCCTAAACAAATTGTCTTAAAGACGTCTCAAATAACACATCTAAAAGACGTTTTTGAACAATGTCTTAAAGACATTTGAAATAAGATGTCTTTTAGACGTCTTTTGGGCAACGTCTTAAAGACATTCGAAATTAGACGTCTTTTAGACGTCTTTTGATAACGTCTTATAGACGTCTAGAATAAGACGTATTTAAGGGGATCCTGCAGTCGTCTGTTTTACCGATAAATTGACTCAATTTTCTCAAACACTATTCTTTTTATTAGCTATACAGATTGAAAAATCCTTTTATACAGCGAAAATACTTATAATAACGAAGTACGGAACACAAAGTTTTATGTAAAATTCAATGAAAAATTACAAAATTACAGTTTTGTTATCATGTTTTGTGTCAGCTCGTAACTTTACTTATTAATTATAAAAGTTCTGCAGTTTATCCATGCAAAAGCTTTTGCTTCCGTACTAGCCATGAAAATGAATATGAAATGAATATGAAAGAATAAAACTGAAGTAACAGAAATGAGCTTAGAAGTCAGTGTAAAAAAAATAATGTTTGAGAAAAATGTAATGCATACGGAATTGTGTTTGCTACATTTTTGGATAAAACAGAACAGTAGATTAGTTCCGCATAATCATGATCGATGGAGCTGCAGGCAGACACATGTGGGGACTTTGAGCTCCCCAAAAGCGCACGCATCCGTTTTCCGTGCGGCGCTATAGAGCGCGCGCAAGTGTCACTCGTGCGGGAAAAAAGACCAACGAGCAGTAACCGTTGGAAGCGCACACAGAGCTCACGAATATACGATCGCTAGTTCATAGCTTAGTCATTCTTTCTTTGTCGTGTGTGACACCGCGATTTCTGCACGCGGTCGCGATTGTGCGAGAGCGGGCAGGCAGGAGCATCGGCTCCGTTCGACACACACACATATACATATGAGTCCCGCTGTGGCTCATATGTCGTGCGAGCGCAGAGAGCTATTTTTCTGTATTGTAGACGAATAAGTTGTACCTGTGACTCACGTGCTCTGCAGCTGGCAGGCACGTGCGCAATAAAGGGACCAAAGAAGAACACGCCTAGGTTAATTTAAGAACCTACCCTCCACTTGCATCGGCGAGAGAGCAAGAGGACACAAAAAACCTAAACACAATTGTACTATCTTTGTCTGTTTCATGCGTGGAGTAATGTTATGACAAGGAAACTGTAATTGTAAAATTTTTCATTGAATTTTACATAAAACTTTGTCTTCCGGCCTTCGTTATTATAAGTACTTTCATTCTGCAAAAGGATTTTTCAATATGTACAGCTAATAAAAAGATTAGTGTTTGAAATTCTCTCATATCTTCGTTCCCTCGATCGCACTCGCATTAGGTTGCATTCACAATCAGTCGGAAGACGTTGTTATATTCCACACGTATGTCGTACACACCAAACACAACCTCACATGTAATGTCTTAAATTAAATTAGCTATATATTAGGTGCGCAACTAAGTTCTCGCTGTTTTTTTGATGAAAATGCAACTTTATTGTGAAAAAATGGTTACAAATGAATCATTCAAAATATTGCCCATCGCTTGCGACAACTTTTTCCCATCTTTCTGGCAGAGCTCGAATACCGTCACGATAGAAATGTTCGTCTTTTGAGGCTATCCACGAATCAAGCCATTTTGAGATGTCTTCATATGACCGGAACTGCTGATTAGCCAGACCATGTGCCATCGAACGGAACAAGTAATAATCGGACGGCGCAATATCTGGGGAATATGGCGGGTGGGGTAGGACTTCCCATTTGAGCGTTTCTAAGTAGGTTTTAACGGGTTTGGCAACGTGAGGCCGAGCGTTGTCATACTGTAGAATCACTTTTTCGTGCCTCTGCTCGTATTGTGGCCGCTTTTCGTGCAGTGCTCGGCTCAATCGCATCAATTGAGTTCGATACCGTTCCCCAGTGATGGTTTCGTTCGGTTTCAACAGCTCATAATAAATAACACCGCCCTGGTCCCACCAAATATACAGCAAAACCTTCGCAGCGTGAATATTCGGCCGAGCCGACGAGGTAGAAGCATGACCGGGCAGTCCCCATGATTTTGTTCTCTTTGGGTTGCTGTAATGAATCCATTTTTCATCACCCGTAACGATGCGATGAAGAAAACCCTTCCTTTTTTGCCGCTGGAGCAGTTGTTCACAGGCGAAAAAACGACGCTCAACGTCTCTTGGCTTCAAATCATAAGGAACCCAAGTTCCTTGTTTTTGAATCATTCCCAACGCATGCAATCGCTTGGAAATGGCTTGGCGGGTAACTCCTAATGCTGAAGCAAGCTCTTTTTGCGTTTGGCACGGATCCTCATCGAGCAATGCCTCCAATTCAGTGTCTTCGAAGGTTTTTGGCCTTCCTTCACGCGAACGGTCGTCAACATCGAAATCACCGTCTTTGAAGCGACGGAACCAATCACGGCACGTTGTTTCACTTAGAGCAGCATCTCCGTAAACTTTTTGGAGTTCTCGATGCGCTTCAGCCGCCGTTTTCTTCGAATGAAAGAAGAAAAGCAACACTTCCCGCAAATGACGATTATTTGGCACAAAATAAGACATTTTCACACAACCAAAAGTATATGATGCAAAAACAAAATCACTAATATGTCAAAGCGGTTTGTTTACCATATGTCTAAGCTTGGTTCATGACGTTTTGGTTATGTCACAATCGACCAGCACTTACTACTGGGACCATCTCTTGAAAAATAGCGGGAACTTAGTTGCGCACCTAATATATATATATATGTAATTTAATTTATAATTTATATGTATGTATGTATATACAGGGCGCACGATTTCTTTGAAGACATTGAAATATCTCGAGAACTATGCATTGGATAAAAAAAGTGGTTAATGAAAGTTGTTAGTCCCCTCGAAGGGGGACATCCAATGATACCAAACTCGACCTCCCACCCCACCCCGTGGGGGTGCGGGTTGGGGGCAACCTTGAAATGTTAAATGGAAATCCCCATTTTTATTGCAGATACGGATTCTACGCCACAAAATACGTAAATTTTGTCCGAAACTTTTTTTTTTGATTCGTGATAGATGGCGCTGTAATCGCAAAAAATTATATTTTCCGCAATTCTCCAGAAATGATCATTGGATTGAGAAATAAAAAATACCTGTTCAATATTTTTAAAGAACATAATAAAAGTTATTCCCCTCCCCCATCCTCTCGGGGTAGGATGGGTGGTAACGTTCAAATCTCAAATGGGAACCCGAATCAAAAAGGGAACTGCTCGACGCGCCACTGTGGGTGTATGGCGAACTACGGCTTATTATAAAAGGCAGTGCAATGCGGTCCCAATGCGGTCCCCAAATGTGGGTCCCCATTTGAGATTTGAACGTTATCACCTACTCTACCCCGAGAGGATGGGGGGGGAATAACTTTTATTATGTTCTTTAAAAATATTGAACAGGTATTTTTTATTTCTCAATCCAATGATCATTTCTGGAGAATTGCGGAAAATATAATTTTTTGCGATTACAGCGCCATCTATCACGAATAAAAAAAAAGTTTCGGACAAAATTTACGCATTTTGTGGCGTAGAATCCGTATCTTCCATAAAAATGGGGGTTTTCATTTAAGATTTCAAAGTTGCCCCCAACCCCCACCCCCAGGGGGTCGGATGGGAGGTCGAGTTTGGTATCATTGGATGTCCCCCTTCGAGACTAACAACTTTCATTAACCACTTTTTTTATCCAATGCACAGTTCTCGAGATATTTCAATGTCTTCAGATAAATCGTGCATCCTGTATATGCGAGGTGAAGCGATTGTCAAGATGTTCAGTGAGCAGCGACATGTCGCGCTGTCTCCTTTTCGTATTTTTTCATATATATATTTTCTCACAGACTTTGGACAAACGTGTGTGTGCTGCGTTGTCAATTCTTCTTTTCTATACATAGATCTTATATGAATGTGAATGCGACGCTGCCAATATTTTCTTATTCTCCGAAATATGCTTTTTGCTACTGTTTCTCCGATTCTTCGACTTGTTGGTATATACGGTATAACATAATACAGAATAATTTATGCAATGAATAATATTCCACAGAAATTATGCTTCGGAAGATTTAGAGGGATATATTATATAATGCTGAGCTGTGAAATTTTTATGAGGATTTATAAATTTAAAATAAGTTCAATAACAGTTTAAAAAAAATAGTACGTTAGATTTTACATGATCCGGCTGCTTACATATCGTTTCATTTTATTTTCATTCTCTTTTTCACACTCTCTCCCTCTCCCCCTCTCTAAATTTCAAACTGTATACGCCTAATACATCGTATGTTAGAGTCGGATATTATACTTATATTACACTACAGGGATTATTTTTATGATTTAAAATATTTATTCTAAACTTTATATGAATCAGCTAGAATGGCGCGCGCGTAAATAAAAGAGACAGAGAGGGAGAGAGAGAGAGAGAGAGAGAGAGAGAGAGAGAGAGAGAGAGAGAGAGAGAGAGAGAGAGAGAGAGAGAGAGAGAGGGAGGGAGGGAGGGAGGGAGGGAGAGAGAGAGAGAGGGAGGGAGAGGGAGGGAGAGAGTGTGAGAGAGAGTGAGGGAGAGAGTGTGAGAGAGAGAAGCAGGGAGGGAGAGAGGGGGAGAGAGAATGTGAGAGAGTGGGAGGGGGAGAGGTTTGGGGATAGCGGGTGAGAGTAGAAGGAAGGTTAGAGAAAAAGGAGAGTATGAGGGTGAGAGTGTGAAAAAGAGGGGAGGAGGGAGGGAGGGAGGGAGGGAGGGAGGGAGAGAGAGGAGAGTGTGAGGGAGAGTGTGAGAAAAAGGGGAAGAGAGGGAGAGAGGCAGAGAGGGAGAGGGATGAGTGAGTGAGTGAAAAAGAAATGATAAGGTTGATAGTCAAAAAGTAGGGAACGTTATCATCTGTTACCGACGTTAGTGAATTTTGTTATACATGTGTATATACAGAGTATCTTAAAAATGCCGGACCCCCAGGATAACTTTGCAGGATCAAGTTTTCATGAAAAACTTTAAAGACAAAAGTTGTAGAAAATCGAGTGACGGATTTGATGGTGACCATGAATTTGGCATTGGCCATGACCTTCAAGGTCATTTGGAAGTTAACATACGTTTTTTAAATGGGAACCCTTATTTTTTATTACGCTGTTTTTTATCTCTCCCTCCCTCCCTCCCTCTCTCTCTCACTCTCTCTCTCTCTCTCTCTCCCTCTCTCACACATACTCTCTGTCGCACTCTTTCTTCCTCACACTCTCTCTCTCTCTCACACTCTCCTCTCTCTCTCACACTCTTCTCTCTTTTACAATCTCTCTCACTCACATTTTCGCTCTCTCACACTCTCTCTTTGTCACACTCCCTATTTCTCACAATCTCTCTCCCACACTCTTTCTCTCACACACTCTCTCTCACAAAATCTCTCTCTCATACTCTCTCCCTCTCTCTCTCATACTCTCTCTTTCTTCCTCTCTCACACTCTCTCTCTCTTACTCTCTTTCACTTGCTCTCTGTCTCTTTCCCTCTCTCTCTCTCTCTCTCTCTCTATCTCTCTCACACTCTCTTCTCTCTTACACTCTCTCTCACTCACACTCTCACTCTCTCCCTCCCCCCTCTCACTCACTCTCTCTCTCTCCCCCTCTCTCACACTCTCTCTTTGTCACACTCCCTATCTCTCACACGCTCTTTCCCACACTTTTTCTTTCACATACTCTCTCTCACAAAATCTCTCTCTCATACTCTCTCACTCACACTCTCTCTTTCTCTCTCTCATACTCTCTCCCTCTCCCTCTCTCCCACTCTGTCCTTCTTTCTTTGTCTCTCTCTCACACACTCTCTCTTATACTCCCTCTCTCACACTCTCTCTCCCTCACACTCTCCTCTCTCTCATATTCTCCCCTCTCTTACATTCTCTCTCTCTCTCTCTCACTCTCTCTCTCTCTCTCTTTCTCTCTCTCTCACCCTCTCTCTCACACACCCTCTGCCTCTCTCACACTCTCTCTGTCTCTCTCATCCTCTCTCTCTCACACTTTATCAAAGCCCTTTCGCATAGTCAAAATACGTGCAAAGATGAAGCGAAACATTGCCTTGCAAAGGATTTGAAATTCAGTCCAGTCAGTGCGACGTAAATTTTCAATTACACATAAAATTTTTCTAGGCCGATATAGAATATTAATTTCATATTGAGCATTGCTCCGTTTCATATTCCCACACATGTACTTTATCTTTATAAAAATATTCTCAATTCGGCGCATCGAATTTTTCATCATTTTTCCAAGATGTTTCTTATTATTCTTTTTTATTTTCGTACGAATATTTATTATGCGAAGCGAAAAGGTTTTCAATTTGGTACAGTCAGGGCGACGTAAACTTTGCAAGAAGGACTCGTTGTCCTAATCGCAATAGTTACTCATCGTTTTTTTCAGATGATTTGCATTATTTCATTTTATTTTGGCAGGAATATGCACTGTACGAAAGTCTTTTTCATTCCGTGCAGCCAATGCGACGTAAACTTTGCAAGAAAGTGTCGGTGTTCTATTCCCAATAGTTTCTCATATTTCTTACATGTTTTTTATTACTCCACTTTATTTTGGCAGGAATATTTGCCGTACAAAAGCGTTTTCAATTCCGTACTGCTAGTGCAACGTAAACATTGCAGAAGGAAGTCGGTGTCCTAATCGTAATAGTTTCCCATCGTTTTTCTCGGATGTCTTGAATTACTCCGTTTTATTTTGACAGGAATATTCACTGTACGAAAGCGTTTTCAATTCTGTACTTCCAATGCGACGTAAACGTTGCAGGAGGAACTTGGTATCCTATTCGCAATAGTTTCCCATCGTTTTTTTCGGATGATTTGTAATACTGCGCTTTATTTTGACAGGAATATTCACTATACGAAAATGTTTCCGTACTGCTAATATGACGTAAACTTGACAAAAAGAAGTCTCTGACACGATAAAGTGAGAAGCCGATTTACGTGAAAACAAGCATACTATTTCTGAAAAATCATTTTCTTGTAATAATATTCATTGCTCAAATTATTCTTTATTATGTTACACTGTATATATAGCGAATCGAAGAATCCGAGAAGCAGCAGCAAAATGCACATTTCGGAGAGAAGGCAAATATCGGCAACGTCGCATTCACATTCATATAAGATCTGTGTATAGAAAAGTTGAAATGACAATGCACACACATATTTGTCCGAAGTCTGTGAGAAAAGATATATATGGAAAAATGCGATGAAAGGATAGCGTAATCGCATCAGCGATTATCTGGCAATTGTCTTTACTATATAAATACTATGTAAATATATATATACATGTGTACCAAAATTCACTAACGTCGATAACAGATAATAACGTTCCCTACTTTTTGACGCCTCTACGTTATCGACGCTTTGCAAGTTCGTTGACGACTCCAGGATCCCCTTAAGACGTCTTTTAGACATATGTGTTGTGTGGAATGTATCATGCTATTGTAGGAATATGATTATAATGGAAGAACATCTTTGATTTTATGTAATATATGAGCAAATATTTTATCCAATTGCTTCATGTGATTCTTAATATTCATATCAGTGGTATGCTTATACCTTTTAGACATTCGTTTTTAAAGTTATCTTCATTCCTATTATAATTTCGCATATATTAACAATTTTTTGGGCAAAATTTAAAAAGCATTGAACGCCAAGTTTACCAATACAAAATAATAGATAAATTTTAAAATTATATTGTTGATGAATGTAGTGTAGAAAGCGTGTACTATATACGCTATGCTGCGTTGTCAAATTATTGCTCATGTTTATCCTACGTTTTGTTAACTTTCAGCAAAAGAATGTTAATTTTGCATATTACTATGGATTGATATATTGTTTATTTGCTGTAGGAAAATGGTACTGGTTGCAAATATACAATCGATGTACATATTATGTTAATGCCAACATACTCATTTATTGCAACTACATCTACCTATTATAATCATAATTCTTCAGTACGTTATTTCTAAATAAGATAAACGTATAAACTTGAATGGTGTCTTCGTATTCTCAAAGTATTACTAAATCCACAACTTTAAACTTAACTAAAGTAGCTTGTGGAGTAGCGCGGTAATTATCCTCTTCAAAAAAGTGCGTGTCAATCGAAAGTCGAAATCTCTCGAATCTCTCGAAATGTTGAAGCCTCTTTTCCGCGATGCTGATTGGTTGTCTCGACGACGTCGCGTTGCGGCCAGCTTCGTGCCGCTTGCGGCTGTCATCGCAATGAATGACCGCCGAGTGACAGTTTGTACGAAAGTAATAATAACGCGGTTATATCAGGTTAACAATTTTATAAATTGTTTATAAACTGTGAAGTGTATTTGTCGTGATAATTCTGAAGAGAAAAGCTTCGGAGGAAACAAGGATAATATCAGATAAGTAACAATATCGTTGAATACACATAAAAAATATGTAAAGAAGAATTTATATGCTTTGTGTCGTTTTTACTTTTTACAGTTAAAACATAACAGAGAAAAGAAGAAGAGAAGAGGGAAAGAAAGAGAAAAAGAACAGAATGCGAGAAGAATAAAATAGGATCAGGCACAAGAAAAAATGTCAATGAGTGACTACAGCATAGTGCTTCATAGTGCTTTATTTTTAAAATTATTTTTAATTAATTTTTTAATCAGTTTCATTATTTTTGTGTGAAAGAGAGATTGTGTGAGAAAGAGTGT
This sequence comes from Harpegnathos saltator, assembly GCF_003227715.2. Taxonomy (NCBI): domain Eukaryota; kingdom Metazoa; phylum Arthropoda; class Insecta; order Hymenoptera; family Formicidae; genus Harpegnathos; species Harpegnathos saltator. Next base: position 658,540 of record NW_020230003.1, on the reverse strand, counting down.
AAGAAAGAGAAAGTGTGTGTGTGTGTGTGAGAGAGAGAGGGGAAGAGGGGGAGGGAAGAGGAGAGAGAGAGGGGGGTGTGAGGGAGAGAGTGAGAGAGAGTGTGTGAGAGAGAAAGAGATAGTGTGCGAGAGAGAGTGTGAAAGGGGAAGGGAGGGAAGGAATGGGAGGGTGAGAGATAGAGGGAGAGAGGGGGGAAGAAAAAGAGAGAGAGAAAGTGTGGATGAGAGAGAGTGTAGGAGAGATGTGTATGTGAGAGAGAGGAGAGTGTGAGGGAGAGAGTGAGAGAAAGGGAGTGTGAGAGAGTGTGAGGAAGTGTGGGAGAGAGAGAAAGACAGAAAGAGAGAGGGGGGAGGGGGAGAGAGGGGGGAGGGAAGGAGGGAGAAAGAGAGAGGGGCAGGGAGGGAGAGGGAGAAGGAGTGTGTGAGAGAGAGAGGGAGAGTGAGGGGAGAAAGAGAGGAGAGAGAGAGAGAGAGAGAGAGAGAGAGAGAGAGAGAAGAGAGAGAGAGAGAGNAGCCAATGATCCAAAGCACGTAACAAAGAAAACAAAACAAGTTTTCCAGAATTGTAAAATAGAAGTTCTTGAATGGCCTCCACAAAATCCGGACCTTAACCCAATTGAAAATTTATGGAGTTTACCGGATGCAAAGATTGCATTAGAAAAATGCAATAATAAAGAAGAGTTTTTAAATGAATTGTAACTAAAATTTCAAAGAATTGATAAACATTATCTGGAAAAACTTGTTGAAAGTATACTACGACGTTTACAAGCAGTAATAAAAGTAAAAGGCTATAATACAAAATATTAATACTTACTTTGTACAAAGTGTCCATTTAATTTTGACCATGTGCAGTTTTATGTTATTATCATTAATCAATAAAAATTCTAATATATTATTTGTTACAATTGGTTTTTCTTTATATTTTGTCAAATTATAATCGTTAATTTAAATAAGCAATAAAGGTTTGATTTTTATCAAATTATAATCGTTAATTTAAATAAGCAATAAAGGTTTGATTTTTTGACATAGTTAAATTAAATTAACCTTTTGTTATTTATGATATTTGTCTACTTAATTTTGTCCACGACTGTATATATGTAGGGGAAAGTCATCGATATTATACCGGCTCCTAAATTATACCATCTTTATATTTTAAAATATCCGAAGGCTTAGCGTCATCTATATATTCGAAGTTCATCTACGTATCATCATAAAGTTAATAGAAAGAAATGTGTTTATGCATAAAAGCATCTTGTTAAAAGAAATAAAGATTTTTATAGTTTTAACAGTAAGTTTTATTCACTTTTACATAAGGTACTTAGAAAATTTCGAAACGTGTATTAATTTATCTGTTTTTGTCATTTTTATACTACATCAAAATTAACATACTTGCATGGCATAGTTTGGACATAACCCTACTTTGTGTATACTTTACTGTCATAATTTAAAAAACACAACTATAGTTTCTTAAATCGTACCACCTATTGATTAGTTATATTGTATCGGTACAATTTAAGAATTTCCAAAGAAAACTACATCTGACTATTGTTCTTAAAGTCTCTATAAAAAGTAGAAATGTGCGAACTATTCGAATTTGAATCGAATCGAATCGAATCGAATCTAATGTAATTCGATTCGATTCGAATCCGAATCCCTATGAATCCAAATAATTCAAAAATTTCTAATCGCCAAGATTCGAATACGAATCAAATACTTAGCGTTTGCGCGCATTAGCTACAAAACAGGTTATCTGAGCCTGTATGTTTAAACTCTTAACTTGTAATTAACTTAACTTACAATTAATAAGTTAATTATAAATTACTTTAAATATTTAAATACATATTTTATTTTAGGATATTACAATATTAATATTCCCTTTCATATTAAAATGTATCATTATTTGCATGTTTAATAGTCATGTTAAATTTGTTAATGATTCGATTCAATTTCATTCGATTCAATTCGAATTCGAATGAAATTTCATAGCTTCGATTCAAATTGGAATTTAAAAAATGAGATTCGATTCGATTCGATTCGATTTGACATAAAAATTCTTGATTCGCACATCTCTAATCAAAAGTAGTATATGTTTTTCCTTTATGTCACCTACACTTATTTTGTTTTATTAAAAAACATATTTGTTTAATAGTTGTTTATTTCTTAATTAAAATTTAAAAAACAGAAATATTTTACTTTTGTAATTTTTATTTCGAGAATGTAATAGATAAATTCTACAATTTTTAGTTACGTAACCAAAAAATGATTTTATGAATATAAAAGTGAACTATCATATAAAATATACTTCATATAAAAATGAATATAATTTTGATAATTTTGATAATTATTTTAATAAATAATTTTAATATTTATTTTTAATTGAAAGTGTTTTTTCACTTTTTCATATAAACTATGATTTTAATTAATTTCTTAACTAAGTTTCTAAAAACGAAAATATTTAGTCTTTGTAATTTTAATGTTCATTTTTTAGTTAAAAAATATTGTTTAATGTAAACTTAACTTCAATTAAACACGTATTTATTTAAATTGTTTATTTTATTTTTACCCCTTCATAGTTTTTAAATTAATGACATCGGTACGATGAGAGAAACACGATACAATTTGAGAAACTCTAGTACAATTTAAGCAACTAGTTGCCAAAATTTTACCAGGTTTTAAAAAAGATGTATCTGCAGATAATATTGTGCAAATCTTTCAGAAAATTATAGAATATCAGGAACAAATCAAGGATAACTTCCAATTAGTCTTTATCAATTTTATTAAATATTTGTAAATCATAAAAAACATCGAAAACCAGTTCAATATAGGCAACCTTCCCTTATTACTACCAAGCATTTTCCGCTACTCATGTATTTTATATCTTATTTTATATCAAACATCGAGATCCATTTTTAGAATTGATTCTTCTAAGTTTTCATTTAAAATGTCAATATATTTATCAGCATTCATGATTCCATTTATAGCTACTAAATTTCCAATCTCATACCACGAAAAACAAGCCTATATCATTATTGCATTTCCTCCATACTTGATTGTTGGTACAACATATTGCTTCTTTAGAGCTTCATTCGGTTTCCTCCACACCTATGCTCTCTTGTTTTTATTCTTCTTGTTAAAGAAACATTCTTGGATGTGAAATACGTTTCGAGCGGAATAAAAAGAAAATTGAGCGTAATTGCACTCGACCTAATCGTGTGGATCGAACACGCTATAGAACGAAATGAATATAGCATGTGGTTTGAACGAGAAGAAAGAAAAAAGACGAGAATATATATAGAGAAGTATAGAAAGTACGCGAGTAGACCTGAAGTCTTTCCTCTTTATTTGCACCGTCACGCTTCTTCTATACTTGAAACGAAATACATATACGTATATACTTGAAATTCAGTGGAATAAAAACAAAGAGAAAGAGAGAGAGAGAGAGAGAGAGAGAGGGAGGGAGGGAGGGAGGGAGGGAGGGAGAGAGAGAGAGAGAGAGAGAGAGGGGGGAGAGAGAGAGAGAAAGAGAGAAAGCAATTTACAAATATGCAAAGTGCAGCTGAAAAAAATATATCTCCTCCCTGTAGTGACAATGAATATTCATTGATTATGTGTTGCAGATAGTTAACCATCTTGTTTATCTCTTTCGCCGTCAATTTTTACTTTATGCACCGAAACGAAAAACTGACACTATTTGACTATAATTGCGCATTTTTACATATCATGCGTCAATCGCAACAATTTATTTTTAATTAAGAAAAATTACCAAAAATCCTAAACCGACCTTTTCGTCCCAATTTTATATTTAAAGATATTCGAAATGCGAGGAACTTTCTAGAGTCGATCTTATTTGCCACTTATATTAACTAAAAAGAATTATAAAATTGCATTGATATTTAATGAATGTAATGGTATTTACTGAAGAATCGAATTAATTTAATGCAAATGTCGACAATGCTAACATAAAATTTCGATATATTATCCTCCTTCCCTAGTAGCACACTTCATTGACGTTACATTGGTGTTACATTGGCTACGGTGACATAAATTGGGGTTACATTGGCCCAGTGCATCCCAATATACAGCCAATATTGGTTAGATATTAAATTACAATATTGCATAGCATTGTTATACCAATATTAACTTATATCGGGGTTACATTGGCCCAATGTATCCCAATATGCAGCCAATATTGATTAGATATCAAATTACAAGATATCGCCAATATTGATTAGATATCAAATTACAAGATATTGCCAATATTGCATAGCATTGTTATACTAATATTGACTTACATTGGGGTTACATTGGCCAATATTGGGGGCCCAATTTGTAGCTAATATTGGCCCAACAATAGGCCTGTTTTTTATCGCTGAACTAATGTACACTCAGGGAACGTAAAAAGAAATAGATATACATCTAGGAGTTAATGAAAGGGAGAGAAGAAAAGAATAAGTGCAAGTTAGTGAAGCCAGTTCAGCAATAGAAAACAAACCTATTATGTGCTACTAGGGTTCTTTCTGCCCGCCAAGAATGAACGATATTTAAGAAGAAACATAAATAAATGATACAATATAGGTAAGCTGTTAAGAAAATCGACATAAAAAATCTAAAGATTAAAAAACAAATGATTAAATTTGTTACAGTACTTCTATTTACTCTGTCCAAAAAGATGAAAATAAATTGAGATCAATGCAGAATAAGTAAATATTTATCCACCGTTTTTTGAATTGCGAAAACATTTGTATTTAATTTTGCAAGTTAAATTTCTGCGCATTTACTTTAATTTACCTACTTTCGTGGGATATATTCCGTACCGCTTTCAGCATATATTCCGTACCGGTGGGTAATTAACGCGGATAATTACGAATATTGAGATATATAGTTAATAGCAACGGTATATGTAAATTAATGCTATTATATGATCGCTCGAACACTGGGAATTTTTTCGCTATATTTCATAAGTGATATACTCTCGCGACAAGAGAAAAAAGCGAAAAAATTTGAAGCAACTTTCGGACCGACTTCATGCAAACGCGACGTAACACGATATAAATATGGCGTCGTCGTCCTTTATCACGTTACACGTGTCGAATATATTTATTTACTCACCGTATGAATGTGACCACCGAATGAATGTTATCCGATATATTGTCCGTTTATATTATGCATTATGTAATAAACACATAACTATACAATATCGACGCTTTTGTAAAACAAGCATGATGCCAAAAATAAATGTCAGAAATAATGCCTGCATAAGCGATTAATTCGATTTTTTTAATAGCATATTTTCGAATAAAAAGTTAACGATTACGACGTACCTTCGCTCTTCTTTTTTTAATGACGCTATTTCTTTATTTGGTTATTAATACTCTTATTATGATAAAAAGTGTTTACGTTATATAGTTGTACATAATATTATTGTAAAAGCGTATACATTTAGACTTATGTTACTTTAACATTAATATATAATTACTCTAGTCGTTTTACTTGTCTCAGAAAATTATTAAAATCGTGATAAATAATTTATATGGTTCATATTCCATTGTACCTACATATAGATACCCAGCAAACACAATATTACATGTAACGTGCATGTTAGTTGTAATTTTCTACTCAGCAATATAACTGTTATATAACAGTTATATTGTTGAGTAGAAAATTACAACTAACATGCACGTTACATGTAATATTGTGTTTGCTGGGTATATATTTCAAAGCAAATAAAAATTTATAATTTTTAAGTATTTACACGAGAAATGTTGTATATGCGATAAAGATATAAATTTTTATTTATACAGGGTTTCCCAATATATATATCGTATTATCACATTTTCTTTTCCTGATATAGATTCCTAATCAATTTGAGGAATTAATATACTTTTAACAAGTAATTTAATATGAACTATAATTTTATGGAAAACAACATATTTCCGACAATTCTTTAATTTTCAGAGGATTAAATAGCTAAATCTTGAATTAAAATTTTTATTAAAATCTTTTATTAAAACAATACCCGCTAAAATCTGTCAAACTCTAATATTCATGTGTATATTTTCGTTAATAAAATCTAATTTTTCTCTTTTCTTCTTGGAATCTATGATCAAAAGAAGATGCGACAATTAATGGACACTGTAGGATATATCCTTTCCGAGATTGACAAGGAACTTAAACTTGAAAGTGGAAGACTGAGATAACTTGTGCCCGATGTATCTTTGGACTGAAATCAATCTCAGACACTTTATTTTCGTTCCCTTAATGGACCTTTATATCACAAACGTACAGAAAATTTAGACATTGAGACACACTTGACAACAAATGCATTTCGCTCTGCGTTCGCTCTCGGAGGTCCGTATGCGGAGTCGTCCCAGTGGTATCGTCAGCTCGCACGTATATCCCACAGGAATAATTTACTCGTGAACATTGCAGTTATTTCTCCGGTATCTCCGGGAAATGTTCTGTAAAGAACTGTCAGACACGTTCTCGCTCACGCGTTGCATCGCAAAGCTTGAGTAAGTCCCTTGGGACAGTAAGGAGGGAATTGGGTTGCCACCTTCCAATTTTTACTTCCCTCTTACAACTCTGCACACGATCTTCCGAATCAAGATCGACTCCAGGCCCCGCGATGAAAAAAAACAAAACGGGAAATATTTCTAATTATTTTTCTGATTAAAATCATCTTTTCGATAAAAACCAATGCGTCAATCGAATAGATTTCATTAATCATAAGCAATTTTTATATCATTCTCTCGAGTTTTTAAAAGATTAAAAATATTTGGCGTTGTTTTTTATCTTGGAAAAGATCCTGAAGTCAATCCTGCTCAAAGTTAATATAATTTTTCTCTACCTTTCCTCACAACGAATAAATCTCATTCTACGGAATATAAAGTTATAATTAGGTAACGTAGCTTGTTTCGTAACTTTTGTAACAAGTTCCGAGAACGTTACTTTCGACAAATGTAAAGACATTTCCGAAGCTTGTTGCAAATTTTACAAAACACCCTGTATTCTCTCTCTCTCTCTCTCTCTCTCTCTCTCTCTCTCTCTCTCTCTCTCTCTCTCTCTCTCTCTTTCTCTCTCTCTTAGGATCACGATATTGCAGTAGCGTAATATTTCTGAATATTTAAATCCTTACCTCTTAAAACCTTTACATACCAATATCTCCCGACGCTTACAATCTTGCAACGCCACTTGTGCATAACAGCAACATCAAAAATCTTGTTTTCATCTTTGATCATAAATACAAAGAGTGGCACTTTAAAAACTTCATAAACGAATGTATAAAAAAATCGATATCTCCCTCCATCTGTCGTAACTTGCATTTCGCGCAATTACATGCAGAGTTGACCTGATACAATTTACATTTGTTGTCCCTCGACTAATTTCACGAAAGTCATTTCACTAGTGGACGGACGCCGGCGGCGTCACTTGTTCTTCATAATCATCGTCCGCCTAGTCACTCGGCCGCAGAACATACCGATAATAAAAATAAAACCGACCATGGTGCAACCGACAATCATGAAATAACGTCGCGCGGGAGAGAGATTCACCGTCGTATAAAGTTCTTCAATCGTATTTGGCGCGATCAACTGCAAAAGCATAACAAGACGCAATCATCACCAGATTATCAAAACAAAAACAAAGATATTCGCTAAAAACTAACATATTCTTTACAGACCTTGGCAGCATTTCTAAACATTTCCATCCTTGTAGTCAACATTTTATAGCAGTCGGGCTGCAAAGATTTGTTGCTGTCTTCCAACGCATTTTGTAGACACATTATGTCTGTCGTCGTGCATAATATACGATAATTAATAAATTATTATTTTATTCATCATATTGTTAGCCATATATATGGAATAATTTAAATATGCAGTAACTTATGCAGTAACTTATTCGTGGTAAAAAAAGTATTTTTATATTTAAAATTTTGTATGAAACATTACATACGTCTTCCAGCGCCTTGAGGAACAGAACTGCAGTACTTGCTGACATCCACAGCGCAAGCTTTCTGTAGCAAAGGATCCACATTGATATCTGCCCTTGTCTGTTCTATAAGATCAGCGACTTCCAACCGACATTCTTCCTTCATGTCTCGATTCCCGGCATTAAATTTCCTCTTGAGACATTCCTCGACAGCACCAGGCTCATTCTCATCTGATCGACATATCGTTTCAATCTGACAAAAATAAATTTCACGAGTTTATATCCAATTAAATAGTATAATCCTACTTAGAAGAACAATTAAATAGTATATTCTGTATATAGTAATTCTGTTATCTATCTTACTTCGTGCGCACACATTGTTGCCAATAATGGGTTTAAATGATAATTTAGCGCAGCTTCTCTGAGAATATTAGCCATTTGATGTTCACATTTAGTGGTCAGTTTAGATTCACGAAATCTGATTTTCAAACATCTTATGACTTTTCCTTCAAGCTCCTTATCAGGGGGCTCATGCACTAATACCTAAAATACCACGTACGCATTAATTGTTAAAAATAAATTAGGAACAAAAGCATCGTGGATATAAATTTAATCGGAACTTGTAATTCAGTTTTCTACCCAACGTTCTATTTTTACCTCTTTGCAATGCTTATCGATATCGTAGAAACACGCATTTTGTAGCGCGTTGTTGAATCTATAGTCCGTGTTCTGTTCAATCATTCTTCGAATTACAATGTTCTTGCATTTATCGTCGAAAGTGAGCTCATCTTTGTATCGTTTAAGGCAATCCAAAGTTTGCGATCTGCTCACATCGTGGCAATATTGCCTGATCATAACTCGACAAGTGTTTAGTAAAGGAAAATCACTGGAGCTATCCTGGAACTCCTGCTTTCTCACCTTGAATAGTTGTTTGTGGCACACATCCGATAATTTAGATTTGTGAGATGCCAGGCACTCTAGTACCTGAAAACAATCTAGTTCTCAACATGGTTCATCATTGTATTAATATTTGTTTAACCCATTAACACCTGAAAGTTCGAAAATTTCTGTTCATTTTTTAGCCTCACTCTCATTCATACAAAGGAGAAGAATTTATGGCAAAAGAGTGTTTTCTACTAAAATCGGGTCTGCTCTTTCCGATTCTGGCATTAAAAATTAATTTATCCCAACCAGGAAAAAATATGGCAGATTTTTATCCAAAAAACACGAAAAAATAGATGAACGATTTTTTTCAAATAATTTTTTTCGAATCGAAGTAGCATGCAAATTTAAATCTCGAGTCAACCAAGAGTGCATAAAATAGTTATACTTTCAAAACGTTTTTTTTGTTTTCATCTGACGACATGACGGTTCCAAAATGACGGTTAGAAAGAGAAAAAATTGAAATATCGGGATTTCTTAAATATTTCGATCTAATTCACATAATTATTCCCTTTCAAACTTCTTGCAACGATATATTTGTCGTCGATGATAAACCTTTATGCAAAATTAATAATTATGATATGGCAAATTCAAGATGGCGGTCATAAAAGGGATAAATTGTTGATTTTCAAACGTTTCTTCCGGATTTTCTCCAAAAAATTGCTTTTTTTCTCAATATCGTAAATAAACAGAACAATATCTTGATATAAATCAGTTTTCATAAACTTTGATTCTTTAAGATAGTTCGTGAAAAATTATAGCGTGAGGTAAAAAAATTTCTAAACTTCAAAATTTCTAAAATTCAAAAATTTCTAAAACAGATTTATTGATTGAAAAATTTAATAGAGGAAGTGAGATAAGATACTGACATATTATTTACACAGCATTCATGAAACTTTCTCATATTTAGAAATTCTAGAGTTGAGGCAAGAATCAGCCAAAATATTGCTGCAAATTCTATTTATCGCAGACAATTCGCTAGCAGGTGCAAAAAAAGCGAGTTTTTAAGTTTTAACTGTGACATTTAAAATTCTGTTTGGACCAGCAACAAAAAATAAAAATAAAAAAAAGTTAAAGAAAAATAAATAAACAAAAAAAAATTCTGTAACTCTTGTGACTTATATTTTTGCAAACCTTGTTTTGCTAAGCATGTATGAAAGGCTTTAAACTTCTGAAAATTCATAAAACTATAGAAAATTGCAGAAAATGGAAAAATTGTACCAAATTAAAAAAATAAGAAAAATAAAAAAATTTTAAAAATTTTAAAAATTAAAAAATTAAACAAAAATAAAATATAACATATAAAAATAAAAATATAAAAACATATAAATATAAATATAAAAAAATATAAAAACAAAAATAAAATATAAAATAAAAATTAAAAAATTAAAAATTAAACAAAAATAAAATATAACATATAAAAATAAAAATATAAAAACATATAAATATAAATATAAAAAAATATAAAAACAAAAATAAAATATAAAATAAAAAGAAAGACTCTTAGTCGTTCATCTCCACGCGGTAAGAGTTGGGCAACGTAAGAAGCTTACGGCTAACGAACGAGCAATTACAATTATTATCTTTCATATTCATGATATAATGATCTACTACTACCTCTCGTTCTATAACCTCTAGAACTCAAAATTCATAGAAGCTCATTCGTATCAATCTGTAGTTTCATTAGTAAATAATGAACAAAAAAAGCAATTTTTTGGAGAAAATCCGGAAGAAACGTTTGAAAATCAACAATTTATCCCTTTTATGACCGCCATCTTGAATCTGCCATGTCATAATTATTAATTTTGCATAAAGGTTTATCATCGACGACAAATATATCGTTGCAAGAAGTTTGAAAGGGAATAATTATGTGAATTAGATCGAAATATTTAAGAAATCCCGATATTTCAATTTTTTTCTCTTTCTAACCGTCATTTTGGAACCGTCATGTCGTCAGGTGAGAACAAAAAAAACATTTTGAAAGTATAACTATTTTATGTACTCTTGGTTGACTCGAGATTTAAATTTGCATGCTACTTCGATTCGAAAAAAATTATTTGAAAAAAATCGTTCATCTATTTTTTCGTGTTTTTTGGATAAAAATCTGCCATATTTTTTCCTGGTTGGGATAAATCGATTTTTAATGCCAGAATCGGAAAGAGCAGACTCGATTTTAGTAGAAAACATTCTTTTGCCATAAATTCTTCTCCTTTGTATAAATGAGAGTGAGGCTAAAAAATGAACAGAAATTTTCGAACTTTCAGGCGTTAATGGGTTAAGATAACTATATAACTATATTCCACAAAAATGGTATTTTTTATCATTATAAGTATTTGAAAAAGAAACAAACATTTATTCTTTTACTCGTGTTATTAATAATATATAATAAACGTAATCATTATCATCATCATAAAATAATCATAATTGTTTTTATTAATCATGAAACCCTTTCAAGTAAAAATTATATGCATGTAATATACAGGATATCCCATTTTAATATCCCATCCCAAATAACTCTTCAGTATTGAAGTTTCGAGGAAAATGATCTGAATAAAAGTTGTAGGGATTTATAAGTGAGCTACCTTATAATGACCTTGACTTTGATCTTGACCCCTATTTTCAAGGTCATTTGAAGGTCTAATTAAGGTCATTTGAAGGTCAACTTGCGTTTTTTAAATGGGAATCCTTATTTTTTATTACACTTTTTTTCTACTGGTTAATTTGAACAACTTTTGTCTAAAACATTTTTTTATTTGTCTAATATTTTTTTAGATATTTAACGAAAACTTGATAACTTTTTCAAAATTTAACTTACGATATCTCGCTAATTATTTGTCGGAAGAAAAAGTAGTACTAGACTTTCTTGCTTTATTTAGTCCCAAGAATATATTGTTACAATAGCGCCCTGATTTTTGTTTGATGATTTTTGGAAATTTCAAAATCATTTGGGGTGAGACATTAAAATGGGACACCCTGTATAAATAGATATATGAGAAAACGAGAGATAACCATTCTATATTAGATATATTAGGTACTGCTGCTTACCTGTGAATTGCCTGGTTCTACGTTGAAACAATATTGTTTGATATCCGTTGCGCAAGAAGTTTGTAGAACGGGATCAAAATGTATGTTCTCCCGCTGTTGATAAAGTTGCGCTCGCAGTTGCTGCCTACAATCCTTCAGCACCCGATGCTGGGACTCTTTCATTATGTCCTCTTGCACGATCAAACTTAAGCATTCTATCACATCGGCTTTCGTCTTCGATCTAAATTGACGAAAAAATACGAATTCACGTACATTCTCGAGTTTTTAGATATATTTAAATTCTGGAATTATAAATTTTCTTAAATTCTTTTTCACACAGTTCCAAATTAATTACCTGGAGCACCATCTCTTAACGTAAGGTCTACATGCTTCCTTGAACTTGTATGTAAAATGATAATTCTTCAAGGATATCAATTGGAAATGTTCCACGGCTGCTTTACACTTGTAATCAGAACGTGCGTCCAGTTCATTTTTGTGTTCAATGAGACATTCCATCATGTCTCCCTCATCTTTTCCATATTTCAATACTTCCTAAAGAAAGACACAAATATCATAGAAATTAAATAAACAAAGTAAATATGATAATATAAAGCATACCTCGCAATGACGTTCCATGATATGTTGACAAGCTGAAGAAATGATTGGATTCAATTCAACACGTTCCGCTTGTTCCTCTGTGAAATTTCCAACTGCAAGCTTGCATTTTTTATTCAGGCTGCAATTAATACAGATCAGATCATAAAATTATATTTTAATATTTCTATGAGAAACAAAAATAACTTCGTAAATCGTGTAAATTATTTAAATAAATATCTATTTCATTTCATGTATTATTTTCAATTATAAACTGTAAACGTTGAAATAGTAAGCATAAACTAAAATTTTCTTTAAATACTCTTTTCTTAAATATTTCAAAATTTAATGAAAACTTTGTACAGACACGATAAGACAGGCATGAAATTCTTGTGTTCGTATCTCTTAATAAATGATAATTGGAAAATTGTCGCATTAAACAGATATATATTCAAATGTCTTTTAATTTATAATGTCAATATTATTTAAGATGATAAATACTTGTCTAAATTATCCTGCAGACAGAGGATTTCTTCTCCTTTTGCAGTTTTATCATAACAGAGTGAAGCTAACTCATTGAAACATACTTCTTCGATTTCAGGTTGTAAATCAACATTTACAGCACGCTGCCTCATAACTCTCCTAATCTCTTCCAAACAATCTGCTTTCAACTAAACAAAGTATAAAAATAGTAGTTAAAAACAAGAAGAACCACTTTCAAAAATAATAATAACTATTAATATAACATAGAAATATAGCATAGATCATTATAGTTTAAAGCATAGATCATTATAGTTTAATTATTAAACTAAATTAAAAATTTGTTATACTTATTAATCACTTATCCGGCCATACTTATTAATCACTTATTAATCTTACCGTCATATTTTTCTGATATGCGTGCCTGTACAAGCACGGTAGAACGAGAGGTCCTGTTTCAGGGTCCATTTGTTTACCATCATTGGCCCAGGCATTTCTCGCATGACACAAACGCACAGCGTCAAATCTACACGCTTTATACAATTGTGGGTCAAGTTTGAAGTCTCTGGCGATAAAATATTGTATTTGCACTAAAGCTGTCTCACAAGCTTCCGTCATCCTCTCCGTTCCTAATTGCTCCATCAAACAAGATATTACTCTGGCATCTCCACCATGCACCTAAATTAAATATATAACCAACATATATGTACCGGGTGTTTCAGATCACCCAATTTTTTCGTTAATGCGACATTTTAGAGAAAAATATTTCAGATAAAAGTTGTAGCGCTTCAAAAGATCTATTTACTGACGCTATGAATTTGACCTTGGGATAACCCTGAAAAATCTAGTCAAGATCAACATAAAAATCTTAAATGGATACCCCAATTTTTTATTACATCATCTTTTTCTAGCAATTAATTTGAACAACTTTTATCTGAAACATTTTTTTATTTACCTAATATTTCTTGACTTTTGTTAACTTGCTGATTTTTGGAAATTTCGAAATCATCAAATTAACCAAATTCAGGGTGCTATTGTAACAATATATTCTTGAGACTAAATAAAGCAAAAAAGTCTAGTAACACTTTTCTTCCGACAAATAATTAGCGAGATATCGTAGGTTAAATATTGAAAAGGTTATCAAGTTTTCCTCAAATATCTCAAAAAATATTAGATAAATAAAAAAATGTTTCAAACAAGAGTTGTCCAAATTAATTGCTAGAAAAAGATGATGTAATAAAAAATTGGGGTATCCATTTAATTTAATTTAAGATTTTTATGTTGATCTTGACTGACTTTTCAATGTTATCCCAAGGTCAAATAGCGTCAGTAAATAGATCCTTTGAAGCCCTACAACTTTTGCCTGAAATATTTTTCTCTAAAATGTCGCGTTAACGAAAAAATCGAGTGACCCGGGTGGTCCGAAACACCCGATATAAGGTGTCCCAGAGCACCCATACATCCTTTTTAAGATAAAGGGAAATAGTTTTTAACAAGAATCCCGAAAATTTGTGATTAAATGGGGTATGCTCTATCCAATGATAATATTTTCAACTTCCAGTATTGATTAAAAATTAACTATGTAGACTGAAAGCTGAATTTTTAGAACGGAACATAGTACTTTTTATTACATATTCGGATTATATACATAAAAACAAGAAACTTTTGTCGCAAATATTTTTATCTGAAATGCCACGAGTGACCTTAAAGTAATATTGAAAATATGATAAAAATAGTACAATAAGGCAATGATAATCTCAAGACGCGCGATTATATATTAGATCTAATAGTTAATTCTTTCCGATGGAATTTCCGATGGACGTAACCCATAGCAAAATTTGAAGTTAAAATTCTCTCCCCCTTTTGCGATTTTAAAGTGTTGACATTTAACTTATCGAAATGACATACAGTTTGGAGTTTGATGCACATAATCTCAAATCAGTAGTGTTCACGATGGCTATCAACAAAGAGCATTCGGTACACGATATATTTTGCATTTCATTTAAACGCTTCTGAAGCAGCCAAAATGATTTGTGCTGCTTACAATGAAAATGCTGTAACCGATCGCACGTGCCGAAATTAGTTTGAATGTTTTCAAAGTGATGATTTTGATCTTCACGACCAGCCACGCCCCAGTTAGCCAAAAAAATTTAAGGATGAGGAGTTGCAAAATCTGCTGAATAAAAATACGGCGCAAACACAAGAACTTGCGGTAACTGAGAGTAAACCAGAAAGTTATTTGCAATCGTTTACATCATATAAGAAAGATACAGAAAGAAAGGAAGTGAGTTCCACACGAGCTAACCATTGACAACAAAAATCGCCGATTAACCACATGCGTTACTTTGCTTACCAGACAATAAAAAAAAAGATATTTTGCATAAAACCGTAATTGGTGACAGAAATGGATTATATGTGAAAATCCTAAATTCAAAAAATCATAAATAAATCCTGGTCAACCGAAAACGTCGACAGCACAACCCAAACATTTCGGAATGAAAGTTCTTCTCTGTATATGGTGGGATCAGAAGGGTGTGCTGTACTATGAGATTCGCAGCGGCCGCGTGAAATATACTTTTATCACACTTTCAATGTCATCTCAAAGTCACTGGAGGCATTACAGAAAAAAATATAACATCACAGATCGATGGAAATATGTTAAAATGTAAGGAAAAAAAGAAAAGAGGTGATTGTATTAATAAAATACTAGTTATAGAAATAGAAATAACACATGGATAGAGATGTGAGTGCATGAGTTAAGAAAAATTGAATAAATTGAATAAACCATGTCCCTTCTATAAAAGCTGAAGTATTAAAAATAAACATATTAATCTTTCATTTAATATCATTCTAAATTGCAACATCAATTTGTTATGTTTTTGTTTATCAAAAATATTACAAAAATATTAGTAAAATAACAAGTTTGAAATTTTTTGTAAATCAGAAGTTGCTATAAATTAGAATTATGCTTATATATATGGCTTCAAGTACGTGTACTGAATGAAAACTCGCCTTCATATATAAAGTTTACTCACGTCTCTGCAAGCCAAATTAACCACAGGTTGACATTGTTCCCTTAGAACCGGGTCAATTCTCCAATCTTCACCGACATCGGCTTCTAGGATTAACTCCTCCAACTAAAATTAATGCAAGTGTAAAATATACCATAAGAAAATTGATAATATATACATATATCTTGTAAACATTTTATAATATATATATTCAAAAGCATTCTTTTTCTCAGAAGTTATATCATATAAATGAGCACGTTAATTTTTAGAAACTCTGAATTCTAAGATCTTCATTTTTTCCTAAACAATTCTTTACCGCTCTTTGGCATTTTGGTGTAACCCTCGATTTCTTTTTTCTCGTCCTTGTGTGCTCCATTAAACAATGTATTGTAGCACCGCCGACTTCGAGGCTATTGCAAAAAGTTGTGATGTCGTTCGCACAACCGTCTACGATCTCCGGTGACAATCTGTAATCCTCCATCAAGAGTTTTCTGTGATCGAACATTTCCGCCTGACAATTTCCATCTATCTTGCTGCCATTCTTCACAGCAGACTCCAAACAAAGCAAAATTTGGGCCAACTTGATTTCTTTATCTTCAGATACAGACCGCCTGCAGTGATAATTTCTTATATCTTCCTTACAGGCTTTGACTAGACCTTTGCTAATTTTGTAATCGGAAGCAATGAGCTTCTCTCTCCTTGTCAACTGCTCTTGACATTGCCCGGTCATCGATCTATTAGTAGATAACACATTTTTAAAAATGATAATTCCTTGATTCTGTTGTTACATCAAAACTTAGATATTGCTAAATATTTTAATATCTAATACTCAAAGTTTTTGTAACCTTTAAGCTATTAAATTCTAAGACTTGGATTAATATAAAGGCATTTAATCATGTTGTATCGGTACTTACCTATCAGTTTTATGTTGCATCAAGCATTTATAAACCTGACCACTGCCCGGTCGAATGTTAGGGCAGAATTTAATGCGATCTTGAGTACAAGCCATATATAGTTGCCGATCCAGCTTGATATTCTCAGCCTGGATCTCAGACACATGAAGAATATGCCTTCTACATTCCTGTTGCAATTGCTCAACATGATCTTGTAGACAAGCTAATATCTGACCTTGTGATATGTCTCTGTATGGCTGCAAACTATCACACTTGAACTTTCTAATATCATTTGCACAGTCTGTCTTAAAGGGAGTCAGAATTCGGAAATCACTAAAAGCAATCCACTCCAATCTCTGGATATAGGTGATACAATCAGGATCTCTAACCATTTCTCGTTTATCAATCAAACAAGATAAGTAAGCTCCATGGGTATAATCAGAACTGGAACATTGTAAATTATCCAACTGTTTGCCGCACGCTTTCCTAGCTAATCTCTCTATATGTACATTGTCTGTAATATTCTGGATATAGCTCCAAATTGCTTCTTGACACTTCTGATCAATTCCAGATATCTCAGTAGGCTACAAAGTAACAATTGTGATAGTTATTAGAAGTTAGACATTAGGGAATTATAGCACATAAACCTAAATCTTTTTCTCTTAATTTCCTTTGATTTCATATATACCTTGAAGGTTTGAATACATTCAAGTAGTACAAGTTCATCATTATTCCTGCTTATATCTCCACAGAGATGATTTAACTTGTCACGACACTTGTCATTTGTGATCATCAGTAAACCTTCAATCTTGGGTTCTCTTCTAAATTCTAACAAATTTCTTTGAGTCCACTTAGCTGTAACAGCATTATTGAAAAAGAGCCAAGCAATTTTGGAAGGCTCGTCAGTCTCCTGAGTAAATGCATCTTCAAGATAAGCTGATATTGTACAATGCAATACTGAGAAGATAAGAAATATATGAAGTATTTGTTTTGTATGTTCCATCCTTAGAGTGATTAAAGTTTATTTCTTAATGAAATCATTACACCAATGTTCTGTAATGAATATATAACTACATTAAATACAAATAACCGCTCAAGATAATGCTATTTTTTTTTTTATTTAAAGCTGTTCGAATAATATAAGAGAAACAAATGATACAAGAAACTTCTTAATATAAAAAATTAACAAGAATACAACCTTAAGATTATTTTTGCACCGTGGCCGAATTTTTCTAATATTTCTTTGAGGCTTGTTAGTCACTTACTGTATGACGTAAACGTCATAAACGCACAAATGCATTATTACTAAAGCGATATAAGCGCATAAAATGATTGGTACCGAATGACATGTAACATATAGTGAAGACGCACACTGTGCGTTTATTTTTACAGCGTCATCTCGTAGAACACAACATACACTATCTACAGTAAAATATCGACATTTTCCTTCGGTACAACCGATATCGATAACACAGAAATGCAGAATTTTCTCAATTATAAAAAGAAATCGCGAAACAAGGTTGAAACATATAGTCTCAATAATATTCATTAGGTAAATAGCAAACTATTAAATGTTAATATGAAATATTTGTCTAAGATGATGCATAAGATATTTATATTTATGTAAACGAAACGGCGGTAGAAAAAGTAGAAAAAGAAAGAAAACTTAATGAAATTAAATCTAATAAGATTAAATCTAATTTATGAAAAATATCTCAATATTTATTTTTTCTACTTTTTATTTTTTCTTAAAAGCCAATTGAACTTATGAACGTTTCACGAAATGCATTTTAGAATTACCCGAAATTTTCAAAAAGTTTATAAAACATCTCTAAAACAATTTTTCAATATATGTTATTTAAAAACTGTTTGCTAATATTAACACCGTTCGTAATTATAAATTTTTAATCAAATTAGCAAGCGAATAAAATTCAGTTTAGAGAAATATTGCATTATGAAAAAGATAACAATGATGAATAACAACATTCTATGTATAAAATATATTTTATTATATTTAAAAAAATATTTTCAAAACATACATATATATATATACATATATATATATATATACACACCCTTTTGTACCCTATACACACACACACACACACACACATATAGAGTACAAAATATACATAAAGTGACTTCATTTGTCAAGGTCACTCCAATAAAATTAGCTCAATTAATTATATTTACGAATACAACAGAAATTATATATACATCTCAGAATTATATAAATAAAGTACAAGTCATATTTCATAAGTATTGTTAATACTTAAAACTGACCCCTTATTAGAGATAAAAATAACTTACAGTTACATGCCAAGGTTGATACAATGGACTATCAGATAAGTACTATTTGAAAAATGATTTAATTTATAATTTTCCGTAAATTGTACATACACAATATTTGTACATACAACAAAAGTGCCGGAATCATTCAAAGTCTCATATACACACATGTATTCTATATTGTTCTTAAAATAATTCTTGTAAGCTAAACTTAGTTTTGTTAATGCTGATATTACTCTCCTTAATTTCACATATAGATAAAATTAAATCTGAAACATAAAAGTTTTATAAAATACTATGTATTTCATTTCTTTGTATTGCACAATTGTATTCTCGTATTTACCTGCACAATGACTGTGGCAAAGATGAAATTATGGGACCGTATCCTTGCGAGTTATCATACAATTCAAATAACGGTGCGGCGACTAATTTATAGTTCTTCGGTACAGCAAAAAGAGCTGATAAGGATTAATTTTCATTAGTACGCTTATAGATACTTGATAGGCTTACGCATACTGCTTGATATCGATAAATCTTTTCAGTCAAATTTATCAATATACCTTTCTCTTGCAACTGGACGAGAAATAATCTTTTATGCTCCTTCGGTTTTGTAATGTGGGGAGGTACATATGGATATTGAGGAGGCTCGAAATTTGGACGCCACCAGTTGCCAATCGTGTCCTCTATAACCCATTCCTGCTTCACCCCATCCTGTCGTCCAAAGGTCTAGAAATCAATCCAATTTTTTGTCTAATACTGCACTGATATTGAGCTTCGAAAATGAACTATAAAA
This sequence comes from Harpegnathos saltator, assembly GCF_003227715.2. Lineage (NCBI taxonomy): Eukaryota > Metazoa > Arthropoda > Insecta > Hymenoptera > Formicidae > Harpegnathos > Harpegnathos saltator. The sequence continues at coordinate 638,588 of NW_020230003.1, read as the reverse complement.
TAAAATACATTCTTCTTTCGTTAGTCCACTAAGAACATGGTTGCACAATGTGTATTGTTATGTCTCAAAACATTTTCGGTGGTCACATAAGGATATCAATTTTCACAATATTCAAATTAATAATCGATACGTAGCAGTATGTTCCTTTAAAATCTAAAGCTGATACATGGCTGTTTGCCGAAAGCACACATATCTTTCGTGAGACACATACGGTTCTTACTACGTATCTTACCGATCCCTAATTAGACAAAACCGCTGTTGCATGCGCATTGATAGTTTCAGTCAAAAACATGACAAAATTACGAATGTTAAGTTTATTAATTGCATCGTGGCCTAACAATCGTAGATGAATTCGAGCCAGGCCTACATATATATCGTGCCGATTTTATATTTTCTCCTTATAACGGGATTCTAATTCTACTTCGATGTATAAACGGCTCTCTGAGCTTACAAAATTTCAAGAAAGATATCATTATACAATCTTCTTATTGTCGTACAATCTTCGTATTATACCTCTTCCGTTTCTTTTTTCTAACATATACAAAAAAGGAGGATAAGAACAATGTTCTTAGCTAACCATATACAATGGAACGAGTGATATATCCTCGCTATTAAGAACATCGAATTGTCCGGGCATGCAGCACGCTACAAGTAGGAAAATATAAGAATAAAAGAACAAGCCCCTATACGGAGCTACAGGCCCGGTTACATAAGTTCTACAAACATTTTCAGGATTTGTACAATATTTATAAAGACAATATTACAATCTAACATATCAAAGTGCCACTCCTAGCCAACCTGTAAGGCAGCGTAAGGCGTCGTGCTAACTGTTACCTCTGTAAGGAGCCGTTTTAGGCCCTCTACCTCGTCTTCTCCTGCATTGAGTTCTCCACCAGGTCTGAAATACCAAGAGAAAGCACAAAATGAGATCTATAATACATACAATATATATATAAATGGGGAGTCCCATTTTAAATGCCCCAGGCAAATATCTTGAAAAATATGGAAGAGACGGAAAAATGTTTCATATTAGAGTTGTATGGTTTCAAGGGAGACATAAAACAATTATATTATTTGGTTTACAAATGGCACCACTTTCGAGATATTTACTGATCATAACTTTTCTTAAGTGAAAACCCCCGTTTTTTATTATATATCATCTTTTACTTCTTCTTCTTCAATGGCGCTACAGCTCAAAAACAAGCCACGGCCTCCTGAAGTTTGGCCTTCTACTCATCACGGTCATGCGCATGTCGTCTCCAATCCTTCACGCGCAACAAGGATCTCGCGTCTGCAGCCACTCTATCCTCCTATCTCGCTCTTGATTTTCTCCTTAGTTCATTATATAGCTTAGCTACCAGTACTTTCTTTGGTATCTTTGTAACCTCTAGATGTTGCACATGCCTAGCCCATCGCATTATTTTCAAATGCTGCGATAGGTGCCTTATATAGTTGATATAACTCATGATTATATCTTATTTTCCATACCTCTTCTTCTTGAACTGGCCCATATATCTTCCGCAAAATCTTTCTCTCGAAAGCATCCAGATCTTTCGAGATTTGTTACATCATCAACCACGTTTCTCCTCCGTAACCACACTACATATTAACTTTTTGTACAGCATGATTTTGGTGTTGTTTTATGCACGTCTCTGAATTTCATTATTGGTATTAGCGAGAAGTATATTCTATTTACTGCTTTGATCCTTTCTTGCACATCTTTAGTTTCATCGTTGTCCACGGTTATTACGGAACCAAGATATCTGAGGTCTTGTACCTTATCATCTTCTTCTATCAATTAAGGAGGGTAATCCATGTAACTGATCCAAAAAATCGATTTTTTTTTCATAAAACGGTAGTAAAACATATAGGCTGCGTTCCGATATTCACTGCCAGTACTGAAAATCTATAATATACGTAACACAAACCATGTATTTTCTGTACTGGTAGTGAATATCGAAACGCAGCCCAAGTCTCGAAAATATACTCTCAAAGTTATACAGCGAAATTCGAAGTCCTACGAATGCTACGGCTACACAAAACAGTATGCATGTCAATGCCGCCAGGTATACCGGCGCGCACTCAGAGCATACGAGTCTCTCTCTAATCCCCCTGTATCGTTATGTGACGCAGAGCAAATATTTATGCAATATTATATTTGTATAATATTTAGTTTACTTTATTTCGCACGGTAAGTCGTGCTCCGAATTTCGGGCTATGCAGAATAGTTCTAATCGGTAAAATGTTGTCGTATCCGAAAGGAACTAAGTAGCAACGCAGCCAGATAACTATGCCGGCAAAAAGACGCTTTCATGGCAATCAATTTAGTGATAAAAATGGTGAAAATATAAGACAGAATACGAGTGTAAGAAAATTAAATCTAGTAGTAGCAATGAGAATATTAATTGGAGTCCAATGCACTATTATTAGATTATCGAATTTTGTATTGTGTTTACTATACTTTCAAACCATTTTATTTGCCGTGAGTATAAACAAAATGTGAAAATTGAGCAAGCAGGAAATCGTATTTCAAACTTGTAGTGCTTGCATGCTGTTGCAGATGTTGAGACATCAGTTCAGGACTTTTTATTGACAATGGATTTGAAATTAATCGCAGGATTGTGTTTGTCATGCAACTTTTAGACATCGGCGAAAAAGGAATGTTTTCTGCAGTCTTATGTAAAACCTACGCTAAAATGTTGACAAACACCGACTGGAAAGGTAGGAGCACTGCAGCTTGAGTAGCACCAGAGAGGCTGGCTCGAAAATAGCAATTTTTAGAGTAAAATGAATTGTACGAGGAAGAGGAAAGATTATTGTAATTCTGTAATTGCAAATTAGCAATAAGTACCCGTAAGTTATTAAAAACTTTAACTTTTTGCTTCTCGATATTTTAAATGCGTTTTTCTTGAAAGTAGTTTTCTCAAATTGGCCCGCACGATAATTCAAAAACTAATTAATCAATCACTCCGGTTTTTTGCACACACCTAAATAAAAGCATTCTCTTCTATAAAATAATTTTGATTAAATAATTACATTAAACAATTCTTTTCCTTGAAAGACAAAAATTTTCTGTAAATTTCTACCTTACTGCCATGCCGTTTTCTTTCTATTCAACTTTTCTCTTTACTTTTAGGTTCATTGACAACGCAAATTCAGAGTTAGAAACAATTTTAGTTTTTGGTTTTAGATTAATATAGCACGTCAGAGTGCGAGCTATTTGAAATCACGGATATCAACAATTGCCTTTAAAATCCACTATATTGATATTATTCTTTTATGCAAATAATATTTTTCATTTGTTTGAAGCACCAATTAAGTCTTCTGAAAGTTTCAAAAGTATCTTACACTTAATATTTTTCTTGTAATAAATTCATGAAATACTGCCTTTTGTCATCGAGTTATATGGATTATTCCCCTTAATTTTAACAGTTTTTATCTGAAACATCTTTTATTTGCCTAATATTCTTGAGATATTTAAGAAAAACTTAATAACTTTTTCAATATTTAACTTACGATATCTCGCTAACTATTTATCGAAAGAAAAAATAATACTAGACTTTTTTACTCTACTTGGGGCTGGTTATTCCAACTTCTTAATAAGTTAACTAATAGTTAAATAGTTAAATCAGTCTGTTTTTGTCTAAGTTGACTGAAAAACAAAGAAAAACATATGATTTAATCAATTAACTTACCAAAAAGTTGAAACAATCGGCCCCTACTCTCAAGAATATATTGTTACAATAGTGCCCTGACTTTTGTTAATTTGATGATTTTGAAATTTTCAAAAGTCGATGAGTTAACAAAAGTTAGGACACTATTGTAACAATATATTCTTAAGACTAAGTAGGGTAAAAAAGTCTATTACTATTTTTTCTTCAGACAAATAGCGAAATATCCTAAGTTAAATATTGGAAAAATTATCAAGTTTTTCTTAAATATCTCAACAAATATTAGGCAAATAAAAAAATGTTTTAGACAAAATGTTCAAATTAATTGGTAGAAAGAGATGATATAATAAATTAAGATTTCCATTTAAGAAAAGTAATGATCAATGAATATCTCGAAAGTGGCGCCATCTGTAAACAAAATAACATAGTTATTTTATGTCCCCCTTGAAACAACTCTTGTATGAAATATTTTTCCGTATCTTCCATATTTTTCGAGATGTTTGCCTAGGGTATTTAAAATGGAACACTTTATATATCCTATATAATAGAATATCCTAATATACTAATACTAAATTGCCCAATCTTACAGCTTTATAAAAACTTACAATTTGAAGAATGTTGTGCCAAGTTGCAGAAGAAGGACGTGCGGTAATCCGTGTTCGTGCACCAATAAGACGCCTTCTACGCTTCTCCGCATGCCGATCTTGTCGAATTCATCTCTCATGCGCTGAAACCTTGCTGGTACTGATGGATCTTTCTCGAAGAGTGGCTCTTTTGTTCCAAATGTATAGTTTGTCAAAGGATATCTATGATAAATGAGTCGTATTCTTTTGTTAGGCTATTATATGTTTAATTTAATCTTTGGGAAACTAAATCCGGTTTCTTCAAAAATAAAACCTGACATAATATTACAATGTTCAACCATATAAACTATCCAATGTTCACAATGTATGACATCTACATACAATTCTTCTTTCTATCAATATTACTTTCCATATTTTAATTTTAGCAACATTTATATTTTTATATTCCTAATACGAATAACAGCAGAGTAAGAACAAAGAGAAAAGTAGTATAAAATACACTTCAATCATAAAAAGAATTGCCTTACGAATATTGAAAAAAGCCTTTATTTCTTAATATCAAATATATCTCTAATATTAAGGGAATTGCAATAAATACGCAAAATTTTGTACATATAAAAATTTGACAAACTGTATGATTATATCTATTCCATTATAAAATGGAATTTTATAAGTCCAAGAAAAACAAAATTTTCGTCTTTTATTATATTTCTTTTATTTGCATATAATGCAAATTATTAGGTTCATATTGCAATTTAAACATGATTGTAAATATGGAACAAAGTACAAATGCTGCAATATAATACACACGAAATATTATATCTCATATAAATACATTTTCTTTCATTTAATATAAAATTGCATCGTTTTTTCTCTCAAATTTCAACATATACATTTACAAAATATTTTTATACATTGTTACGTGAGGTGTAATCTTTCGGTAATTGATGTATCAAATTTGGTACATGCCAAATGTGATTTGTTATTATTATGGCAACATAACAATTAGCACATGTATTAAAAGGCAAATAATACATGCACATTTAATTACTGTTCCACTTGTTTCAATTGTTTATTAAGAAAACGCTTATATCTCGCTTATATACGCAATTCATTACACCTTCGTATATATTCTTAATAAATATGTTTTTATATTTCAATTATATGCAGTAATTTTATAACAAAACATTGTTTTGCAACATTATTAAAAAAAAAAACATTATTAAACATTCTTTTCATCACAAAACAATTCAATCAAATCGAGAATTAATATTTGATAAATATGTGAATATTGTCAATCAAAATTGTACACATTTTTGTCAAAATTGTTAACATGTGTTAATCCAATTTGTACATTTGTATATCTGCAAAAATAATTTGCAATACCAAATTCAGGATATAAAATAATGTGCAGAGATATAGTATCATAAATGCAGATATAATTATAAACATAAAGTGGTAATAATTCATATATACGCTTATGATATTATATAGATATCATATACAATCGCGTTTGTTTTAAGAGTTTCTATAGCTCTTGCATAAAGGACACAGCAATATATTACACATGGCAAAAGATAATATAGTAATAAATAATCCTCAGTTGTATATATGTATATATATATACACATACATGTATATAACTGAATACATACATACATACATACATACATACATACATACATACATACATACACACATACATACATACATATAATTTCTAACAAAACAACAAATTGATTAACCCTTTCATGAACTAAGCATTATTCTTTAATATTGCAAAGTCCTTTATACAAAACCCATTATTATCCTCTTATAACAACTATAGTAAAAAAATTCGCAATATATATATATATATTACATACTATCTTAAGATAATCATTAAGTATACATATATAATTATAACTACCAGTGTAGAAGATACATATACATATATATATATAAATATGATATCTTACATGAGGCCTGTTCTTTTTAGTTGCACGGGGACTGCACTGGAACAGAAGTAGGTTACGCAAGGCAAAATAAATAAATTTTCACGAATGAAAAATTAGAAAGGAGAATAAAACATTTGTCAATCAACAAGATATTATAATGTTTGTCACCAATAAGAAGTAATTCACTAAGTATATATAAATTAGTATAAATTTTTGCATTTTATTATATATCATATATTTTACTTATATATACATGCCTATATAATTACATATATATATACTTACATATATAACATATGTATATATATGTATATATGTATGTAAGTATATAATATATGTAATAATTTGTACATGTATATTATATTTAAGATTATCATCTCTTTAATTTTAGATAATAAACAAATTATATCTACAGACCCTAGTTCATTAAATTTTACTATTCACATTGTCTTTAAAAAAAGATCATATGTTTAATATAATTTCTGTGAATAAACTTCTAAAAACTACCTGTATCTAATAAATGCTATAAATTTAATGCCAAAGGTATATAAGTAACATCATATATCTACTAGTATTATGTTACTTTCCTAGATTCATCTATGTCCTATATAATTATATGTTTACATGATAATATAAATAAATATTTATTCTAACTTGACCTAACTTATTGCATTTATGTTAATTGCTCTATTTTTTAAACATTTATCTATAAAAAGGTTTCTATAAATTAGATAACTAAAATGATGCTGGATAAACAAATATATAATCACAATTTGATTTATCCAGGAAAGTAATGTAATATTATATAACATTATTAAAGCTTTTTTGATATTAAACTTTCTTGTGAGTAAAAGTTTATTGAAGGACATTGGTTTGAAATCATTTGAAATACTTTCATCAAAACTGATATCAATAGAATATGAAAGGTCCTCAGAAGTTCATCCATTTCTACTTGCAAATATAATATTTTAATATATTCTTCTTGCACTAGTGCAGAAAATTCAGCTAAAAAGAACAAACCTATGAGATGCAAGAGCAAAATTATGAGCAAAATATATATAGAATTTTCTTAGCATTGAGCATCACAGAATGTACAAACTTAGGAAGTAAGATAGCCTTGTTAATTTTAATTTACAGCTGATTGACCGTGCATATAAGATCTCTTAAAATATATATATGTATTTACTGTACTTTTTGACAATTAAATCCAAAAAGGTGGTATTGGAAATCTTTCCATCTTCGCACGCATATGACAAATCAACAATCAATATTTCATATTGTGAATGAAAAAGAAAACTAAGACAGTAACTACACGAGTAGATTTTATGGTATTAGTTTATAACATAACATCATGGAGAGGAAATAATGCTTGACGCTTTATGTGAATCAAATGTTGAGACATCTCGAATAATAATTTGTGCGAGAATAAGGCATATAATACTAAACATTATGAAAATTTATCTTATACGATCGAGAATTCTAAGCAAGTGATATCGTTACGAATTATGTACAGATATTATTTGCACAATACTATCGATGATATGCAAGTCATAATGGCTCTTTACTGATACATAATACATTCGTTATATTACTGTCACGACTTGGTGACAAAATGCATATTATCTATATATATGTCAAGATCGGTAGATAGGAGTTGCTTAAAATCTCGAACCTTCGTGCTTAAAGAAAAGATGAACAGCCGCTTCATGGTTATACCATATAAGATGAAACGAAAGGACTTTAGGAGCACAATTTTAATTACTAGCGTCACTCCTCGGCCATAGTTGCTACAGAGTCAGAACACATGAATTCCAGAGATCGTGAATGTGAATTAAACCACACCTTACATTTGCCACTTACAGATTAACTGTTCTGTTGATGGTCACAGATTGATTCTGCACCACTTTTCCCTCGAATGAGCTATTACTCGCTCGCCGTGGCCATCCGCTGCCCTTGACTTGGCTCGTTGCCATCGCCATTTCTTCCTCAATTTCCTAACGTCCGCAAACCGAGCAACCAAGAAACGAACGCCACGCGCGGAGAAAATTGCCGCCGGTCGAATACGCAACAAGGACTGAAAATACGTAATTCAGTGTTAGGCAAATTGCACCTATTCGATCAATGCCATTATGAGTGTCACTAGTTGCAAACTCGAGAGGCCAATCCGACATAAGTATTAACTCCTGCAAGCGAATCACGTGTATACAAGTATTATGTTAGCCAATCATCTTTCGCTAGTAGTATAGAACCAGAGAGAAAAATAAGAGGAGTCATGGGCCACTTTTAAAGCCAGCGGCACACGGTGCTTGTTTTCGTGCTGGATTGCTTGCTGAATGAAAATGCTGCGTTCTGATTGGTACATTTCCGAAGATCGATGGAAATGCATCAATCAGAACGCAGTATTTTCATCCAGAAAGCAATCCAGCACAAAAACAAGCACCGTGTGCCGCTGGCTTAATAGGCTGCGTTTGAAAATCCAACTCTCTGGGTAGAGTAGGGTTAGTTGAGGTTACACTAGCAACCTAATTCGAGTAACACCGAGTTAAACGACTTTTCAAACGCATAAAGTAAAGTCAATAACAATGGCGATACACAGAGTTCGGCGAGATCATTTGTTATTATATGTGACAATAAACAGTCAAAAATTATTAGAAATATTAATAACGGCTATCAATGAAGTTGAAAATTGTGAAACTAAAGATAATATAATAAAAAATATATTAATAGAAGATATTTGTCGAATCCGAGGGAAACGAAAAAACCTGTGCGTATAATAAGTTATGTTGAAGACATATCTCGTTATATGATACATCAGTTTCGGCATCATTTCCGAATGATGCCAGGTTTTGAAGCCGTAGAAAATCGTTTAGGGCAATTATTAACTAATGAGGAAAGTTGTGGACGGCCTATAATACCTGTACGCGTACAACTGTTGTCAACTGATTTGGCTTCTTGCTACACCAGTGCTGCGATTCTGTAACTTGTTATTGGAGTTAACGACACTTTCGTTATCGTTGCGCAGCGTTTCTACGGTATACAAAAGCTGCGCAACGATAACGAAAGTGTCGTTAACTCCAATAACGAGTTACAGAATCGCAGTACTGGGGCCCTATTCTTGAATCTATACAAAACTTTACATATACGCACGTTGCGAATAGTGAAAATGCGCATACATTTCTGACACGGTATTCTGGAACTTAATTGTGTAGTATTCGCAACTAGAAATGTATACGCTTTCCGTTGCGTTTAATTACGTTTGACAAAATTGGAAAACATATGTACACCCACGGTAATCGATTCTGTCCTTTGGAAATTTTCACAAACTGAGAAGTGACTACGTTTCTACACTACTCACAGTCCATGCACGATAAAATAACTAAATAACGAATAAAATAACTAAAACTTACGCTCGCTTATGGAGGAGTCCGATATCCGACATAATAATAATAATTTTCGGAAGTTTTAAATAAATAAATACAGTGAGTATAGGAACAATTTTGTCAACAGCATGCAGAATACGGTAAGTTGTAATAAGCTTTATTTATATTTTGATGTTTCAGTAAAATTCAGCGTGAAAATACCGTAAATATATCATATAACCTATACATATGGTATTTATATGGTTTTTATTACTTTATATTTAGATATTGTTTAGGATTACGAATCACTTCCGTGATTGTCCGTTTTAGTATTTTTTTCCCAAATCTCCGTGGAAAAGACGGTAACAATAGGATATGCGGATCTTGGCACGAAGTGCGAGAAAGCGCAAATATTATTTGGCTGAAACAATTCCAGGAGGCTAACATTATAACATTTCAGATAAGTTTCCTTTTCTCTAAAAGTTTTACGAATTGCACTAAACAAGAACAATTGCTTTGTGGATTATTTATTTTTCAGAAATGTCAAAGGAATTAATTAATTAATATGTATGGACAGAACCTTATGAAGACTTCTTCAATGAAAGATAAATAAAAGACACATAGTCTATTGTTTGGTAAGGAACCGTTACTAAAGTTATATTTGCAAAATCCACCATTCACAATCGACGAAATGCTTCAAATGAATATTTCAAATTTAAAAAACATATAACTATACAAAACAAGCCAGTTTAGTTTATCGACTGGCGAAGAAAATGAGAGCGATTAATAATTTATAACTATATCACAATAATAACATTTAACATATAACATTATTAAATTAATTCACTTGTTCCCCGTAGCAGCGTTGCAACAAAGAGAGCTGAAAACAGAAAGAATAAAATAAAACTGAAAATGTATGAATGCATAAAAATATTAGGTTATGAAAATAAAATTGTCTTTCAGAAACATTATCGCATAATACAATTCTATGCAATTTCTTTTAATATGTCGATATTACCTCAGTAATTTACAGCGTGTCCATCGTTGGCCAATATACTCACTGCATATATTTATTTAAAACTTCAAAAAATTATTATTATTATGTCGGACATCGGACTCCTCCATAAGCGAGCGTAAGATTTAGTTATTTTATTAATCGTGCATGGACTCTGAGTAGTGTAGAAACGTAGTCACTTCTCAGTTTGTGAAAATTTCCAAGGGACAGAATCGATTACCGTGGGTGTACTTTCTACAAATATCAACCAAAAATACGATACGACGAACTTTAATTGGCTGCGTTCAGCAGAACAAAGTGGAAAATATGGAACTAATATGGAACTAAAGCCAGCGGCACACGGTGCTTGTTTTCGTGTTGGATTGCTTGCTGGATGAAAATACTACGTTCTGATTGGTATATTTTCGAAGATGGATGGAAATGCACCAATCAGAATGCAATATTTTCATCCAGCAAGCAACCCAGCACGAAAACAACCATCGTGTGCCTCTGGCTTAATATGGAAAAATCTTCTTGGTTCTTCCATTATTTCAGCATGCTCTAACGCATTTATAATTGTTGTTTTATAACTGTTGTTTGTGTATGTTTACTATTATATCGTCTAAATCCATTATTGTTACACAATTTTACTCTATAATTAAAATGCAGTGAATTTTATATGCTATTTTCTCTTAAATTTCGTATTTATTATTTCTCTCTTCATTCTTCTTCTTAATAACAGTGTACTTCTATGTGTACTCTTATATTCCACTTTCTGTACTTTGCATAACGTATCACATACGTTTCGAGAGAAATGGATGGTATTACCAGAGAGAAGAATGAGAGCGGCCACCGGCTATATTTCGGGGGATACGGCTAGGCGCATTTTAGATACGCCATCTGACCAAAATGTGCCTAAACTACGTCCGCTAGGCGCACTTTCACGGTGATAAAAGTAAAATGCGCCTAGGTTCGTGTCCGTACTACTCCCATGCAATGGATAGTAGATTAGAAAAAGACAGACGACAGACAATCGTTCCGTCTTTGTCTCACTACTGAGCGGCGCGCGGCAGTAAACACGAGGCGAGGTAGCGGCGATCTTATCGCTAAGCGAACATCTCTCCGCTTTTCTTTCATCTTTCACGCTCCAGAGACATCAAAAGACGCGGTAGCGTCTCGTGTCAAGGGAACGTGCGAAGCGAGGAATTATTTTTCACGCACGCGAGGTAGCACATGGGAGACTAGACGAGCGTCGACATATTATCTGTTTCTTTCCCGCTCGTCTAGCTTATTGACTGCGTGAGCCGCGAGATTTTTCTCGCTACTCCTATACCTCACTCTTTCTCTCTCTCTCTCGCTCGTTCTTTCTCTCTCTCGCGCACTTGCTCGCTCTTCCTCTCTTCTCGTGTTCTTACGGCTTGGTTAAATATATTAATTACATGACAATATATATATATAAATAAATGACACATATATAGTGTATATGTATATAAAGAATATTTAATATTAATGCACAAATAAAGAAGAGAGAATTATAATGAGAGACGAAAAGTTAATAGAAATCCACTCTTAGCCAATATATACATCTTTTAAAAATGATTTGTTATTAAAGTATATGACAGAATAATTTATTTATGCTAATAAATTTAAATTAAAAATTAAATGAAATGTTATTTGTTTTGTAAAAGATATTCCATTGTTACATTTTTCTTTTCGTAGCAAAAATAAATTTAGTCTAGTAAAAGAAGAAATTAGTTTTATTATCATATTTCAATTACGACTTTATTATTTAATTTTACGAATAGGTAACGTGCATATTGTTGCTCAACGGAAACCGCGAGAAAATGGTGATCTCCGTCAAAAAATAAATGCAAACTTTTTAATAATATAATAATTTTTTTACGTAAGTGTTTGTTTTTATAGTATAACCTGTTGAATTTTATTAATTATTAATTCAGCATGTTATAATATAAAAAATATATTTTAATATAAAAATTAATGTAATATTAATTGTTTGCATTTGCAAGAAATATGGATAGAACAGGATAGGTTGCAATGATACATAGGAAGAAAAAAGATAGATGGATAAATAGATAGATAGATAGATATAGAGATAGATATAGATGGATAAATAGATAGACAGGTAGATGGATAGATAGATAAATAGATAGATGGATAGATAGATATAGAGAAATAGATAGATAGATAGTTAGATAGTATAGAAAAAAAGATAAATAGAAATATAATTATCATTATTATTATTATTAATGTTTTCAGTTTCAAGAGAACATTCGCTTAAACGTAAGTCTTACTTAGGTCCAGTTACGAATGTTAACACTCGTAAAGTCAGCCGAGTTTTAAACATCTCGTAGAAACAAGTGCTTCAACTCATCAATATAAATGTAGAGGAAAGTAACCGAAACAGCCAAAAACCTCCTACAGAAAGGAAGAGATTTGAGCATAAATTCATATTCAGTAGCTTCGAGACATTAAGTCAATTAGACATTCCATGTTAATGTAAGTTGCATATTAAATAATAATCATTCATTGTTAATCTCTTTTCTGCTTCGCATTTATTTTCGAGCTTTTTGCATTATGTTTCAAATCAGCATGTTAATCTTTGACTTGCGAAAGGAATTGTTCAATTAACAATTGAAACTTAGAGAATGTAATGAAAGGCCATATATCATTGATAATTGATATGAGCAATTTCAATCGGTTCAATCGAAGAGCGTCCGTTGTGTAGGTTACAATTGGTTATATAGATAATATTTATAATCGTAACGCATCGTGAAAGATGCCGATGATTGAAAAATGCTAAGATTTAGTTTCATAATTTATTTTAACCGGAGTTTAAGACTTATTGAGACAAACTTGCATAGTCATATTGTTCATATGCATAACTGAAGTAGAACAAATAATTATATAAAAGTGAAGATGATGTCAAAATTAAGTTAAAATAATTTTGACGTTATCTTGACCTTTGATGATTATTTGTTCTAGAGAAGGAAACAGATTAATTAAATGTAAAATATGTCTAATATAAAAGGCACGCTTGTACGGATTATGATTGGTTGATTTCCTTGTGCACATCAATGATGAGATTATGTAATTTTGTTGAGATAGGCTTTTAAAGAGTTGTCTTATTGAACCCGACAAAAAATACGTATATTTCGTTAATTTTTTTTGCGGAAGCGAAAAAGATCACATGATTAAAAGATTACGGGTTTTGAGAGTTTGCTTAATGATGTTTGAAGAATATATATACATTTTTCTACAAGTATGTAAGTTTAAAAATATATAAAATATTGCAGTAAAAGCAAAGAGGTTGCAAATAGACGATTCCAAGGAATTTCTAAATGTGTGTGATTTCATTTTACACAATTATTTAAAGTAGCTTTTTATTTTCTATAAGTATAGCTATCGTCTGAACTACAATCGGAACACAAATAATAACATGGTAGCATTTAGAACAAAAATCGTCTATTTCTGGCCTCTCGGTAAAGTTTAATAAAAAATATTAATTATTAATGAATTTGGTTAATTGTAGTTAAAACGGTAAAGAGAAGTCTATTTTATAATGCTGCCAAGTTGCAAGTCGATTGGTCAAATAGTTATTGAGATATCGTGCGCACCGTGGAACCTCCTTGCTTTCACTGCAATATTTTTCATATTTTTAATCTTATATGTAGAAATTTATATACATTCTTTACAAACATCACATTAAACAAACGCTCAAAACAAAAATCCTGTAATCTTAAAGAAACAGGATATTAATCTAAAAAATAGAAACGATCAGAAATAACCGCTCAGTACTTCTAATATTAACGAATTATATTCCGATTAAAATAATATAAATCGTATAATATATTCCGGTTAATATAATATAAGTCGTATAATATATTCCGGTTAATATAATATAAGTCGTGAAACTGGACCTAAGTAAGACTTACGTTTAAGCGAATGTTCTCTTGAAACTGAAAACATTAATAATAATAATAATGATAATTATATTTCTATTTATCTTTTTTTCTATACTATCTAACTATCTATCTATCTATTTCTCTATATCTATCTATCCATCTATCTATTTATCTATCTATCCATCTACCTGTCTATCTATTTATCCATCTATATCTATCTCTATATCTATCTATCTATCTATTTATCCATCTATCTTTTTTCTTCCTATGTATCATTGCAACCTATCCTGTTCTATCCATATTTCTTGCAAATGCAAACAATTAATATTACATTAATTTTTATATTAAAATATATTTTTTATATTATAACATGCTGAATTAATAATTAATAAAATTCAACAGGTTATACTATAAAAACAAACACGTAAAAAAATTATTATATTATTAAAAAGTTTGCATTTATTTTTTGACGGAGATCACCATTTTCTCGCGGTTTCCGTTGAGCAACAATATGCACGTTACCTATTCGTAAAATTAAATAATAAAGTTGTAATTGAAATATGATAATAAAACTAATTTCTTCTTTTACTAGACTAAATTTATTTTTGCTACGAAAAGAAAAATGTAACAATGGAATATCTTTTACAAAACAAATAACATTTCATTTAATTTTTAATTTAAATTTATTAGCATAAATAAATTATTCTGTCATATACTTTAATAACAAATCATTTTTAAAAGATGTATATATTGGCTAAGAGTGGATTTCTATTAACTTTTCGTCTCTCATTATAATTCTCTCTTCTTTATTTGTGCATTAATATTAAATATTCTTTATATACATATACACTATATATGTGTCATTTATTTATATATATATATTGTCATGTAATTAATATATTTAACCAAGCCGTAAGAACACGAGAAGAGAGGAAGAGCGAGCAAGTGCGCGAGAGAGAGAAAGAACGAGCGAGAGAGAGAGAGAAAGAGTGAGGTATAGGAGTAGCGAGAAAAATCTCGCGGCTCACGCAGTCAATAAGCTAGACGAGCGGGAAAGAAACAGATAATATGTCGACGCTCGTCTAGTCTCCCATGTGCTACCTCGCGTGCGTGAAAAATAATTCCTCGCTTCGCACGTTCCCTTGACACGAGACGCTACCGCGTCTTTTGATGTCTCTGGAGCGTGAAAGATGAAAGAAAAGCGGAGAGATGTTCGCTTAGCGATAAGATCGCCGCTACCTCGCCTCGTGTTTACTGCCGCGCGCCGCTCAGTAGTGAGACAAAGACGGAACGATTGTCTGTCGTCTGTCTTTTTCTAATCTACTATCCATTGCATGGGAGTAGTACGGACACGAACCTAGGCGCATTTTACTTTTATCACCGTGAAAGTGCGCCTAGCGGACGTAGTTTAGGCACATTTTGGTCAGATGGCGTATCTAAAATGCGCCTAGCCGTATCTCCCGAAATATAGCCGGTGGCCGCTCTCATTCTTCTCTCTGGTATTACCCATTCGTTGTATTGCGAATGATAATTTGCGTATACGTTTCACTTGCGAGTGTCAAGAATACGGTTCTAGGGATTTTCCATTGCGATTAGTCGAAACTTGCCACTTACATATACGCAAGTAGTTCAAGAATAGGGCCCCAGATTCATTCAGTTATGTATTAAGGGGATCCTGGAGTAGTCTATTTTACCGACAAATTGACTCAATTTTCTCAAACACTATTCTTTTTATTAGCTATACAGATTGAAAAATCCTTTTGTACAGCGAAAGTACTTATAATAACGAAGTACGGAACACAAAGTTTTATGTAAAATTCAATGAAAAATTACAGTTTCGTTATCATGGTTTGTGTCACCTCGTAACTTTACTTATTAATTATAGAAGTTCTGCAGTTTATCCATGCAAAAGCTTTTGCTTCCGTACCAGCCATAATATTAAAGAATAAAACTGAAGTAACAGAAATGAGCTTAGAAGTCAGTGTAAAAAAAATAGTGTTTGAGAAAAATGTAATGCATACGGAATTGTGTTTGCTACATTTTTGGATAAAACAGAACAGTAGATTAATTCCGCATAATCATGATCGATGGAGCTGCAGGCAGACACAATCGTACTATCCTTGTCTGTTTCATGCGTGGAGTAATGTTATGACAAGAAAACTGTAATTGTAAAATTTTTCATTGAATTTTACACAAAACTTTGTCTTCCGGCCTTCGTTATTATAAGTATTTTCATTGTGCAAAAGGATTTTTCAATCTGTACAGCTAATAAAAAGATTAGTGTTTATAACTCTCTCGTATCTTCGTTCCCTCGATCGCACGCTCATTAAGTTGCATTCACAATCAGTCGGAAGACGTTGTTATATTCCACACGTATGTCGTACACACCAATCACAACCTCACATGTAATGTCTTAAATTAAATTAGCTATATACAGGGTGCACGATTTATCTGAAGACATTGAAATATCTCGTGAACTGTGCATTGGATAAAAAAAAGTGGTTAATGAAAATTGTTAGTTTCGAAGCGGAACATCCAATGATACCAAACTCGACCTCCCACCCCACCCTCTGGGGGTGGGGGTTGGGGGCAACTTTGAAATCTTAAATGGAAACCCCCATTTTTTATTGCAGATGCGGATTCTACGCCACAAAATACGTAAATTTTGTCCGAAACTTTTTTTTTATTAGATAGCGCTGTAATCGCAAAAAATTATATTTTCCGCAATTCTTCAGAAATGATCATTGGATTGAGAAATAAAAAATACCTGTTCAATATTTTTAAAGAACATAATAAAAGTTATTCCCCCCCATCCTCTCGGGGTAGGGTGGATGGTAACGTTCAAATCTGAAATGGGAACCCGAATCGAAGAGGGAACTGCTCGACGCGCCACTTTGGGTGTATGGCGAACTACGGCTTATTATAAAAAATTGTTTCAATGAAAAAAATTGTTTCAATAAAAATTTCACGTACAATCTAATTCTGCAATGAAAAATGTGGGTCCCCATTTGAGATTTGAACGTTATCACCCACCCTACCCCGAGAGGATGGGGGGGGAATAACTTTTATTATGTTCTTTAAAAATATTGAACAGGTATTTTTTATTTCTCAATCCAATGATCAATTCTGGAGAATTGCGGAAAATATAATTTTTTGCGATTACAGCGCCATCTATCACGAATAAAAAAAAAGTTTCGGACAAAATTTACGTATTTTGTGGCGTAGAATCCGTATCTGCCATAAAAAATGGGGGTTTCCATTTAAGATTTCAAAATTGCCCCCAACCCCCACCCCCAGGAGGTGGGGTGGGAGGTCGAGTTTGGTATCATTAGATGTCCCCCTTCGAGACTAACAACTTTCATTGACTACTTTTTTTTATCCAATGCATAGTTCTCGAGATATTTTAATGTCTTCAGATAAATCGTGCACCCTGTATATATACAATATATATATATATATATATACACATCTAATTTAATTTATAATTTATATGTATATGTATGTATATATATGCGAGGTGAAGCGATTGTCAAGATGTTCAGTGAGCAGCGACATGTCGCGCTGTCTCCTTTTCGTATTTTTTCATATATATATTTTCTCACAGACTTTGGACAAACGTGTGTGTGCTGCGTTGTCAATTCTTCTTTTCTAGATATAGATCTTATATGAATGTGAATGTGACACTGCTAATATTTTCTTATTCTCCGAAATATGGTTTTTGCTACTGTTTCTCCGATTCTTCGACTTGTTGGTATATACGGTATAACATAATACAGAATAATTTATGCAATGAATAATATTCCACAGAAATGATGCTTCGGAAGATTTAGAGGAATATATTATATAATGCTGAGCTGTGAAATTTTTATGAGGATTTATAAATTTAAAATAAGTTCAATAACAGTTTAGAAAGATAGTACGTTAGATTTTACATGATCCGGCTGCTTTCATATCGTTTCATTTTATTTTCATTCTCTTTTTCACACTCTCTCCCTCTCACTCTCTCTAAATTTCAAACTGTATACGCCTAATACATCGTATGTTGGAGTCGAATATTATACTTATATTACACTACAGGGATTATTTTTATGATTTATAATATTTATTCTAAACTTTATAT